>NW_013665611.1:4078358-4133927 GCF_000517525.1 Limulus polyphemus
AATGTGAAAGACCCTACAATTCAATAAACCAAAGAAGTTGATCAGCAGTACAAATATATATGGTAAATTGCTATTGTGCTACTATTGGATTTCAATCTACTTAAAAATACATAAAAGTTATTATATTTTATATCTCTAAAATCCATCTACAAAATCGTAAACACGCCTAGTTGTGGAACATTAACTAAAGGAGTATCCTTAAAGTACGTACGCCAAAATTTATCTTTTTAACCCCTCCCTGATATGCAATTGTATGTTCTGCTTAGACTCCTCCTCTTGTACGTACTGTTATCGATTAATCCTTCAAGTAAAGCAAGACAGAAGCGGTTTTGACTAGAAACTGATTTCGATTATAAAATGTTTTACAAAAAGCATTAAAAGAAATTGACAAAACTCCAAAAATTCTAACTCGAGCCAGAAAAATTAAAAAAGAAAAAGTTGTTCAGATTTTCTCATCCAAAAAAACGTACGTACGTTTTTGTCGACTCCCCTTTTTCCTGCATATGTATTTTATGAAAGCTCCCTATTAAAATCATATCGAGCATGGAAATGATAATAAATGATCATATATTAAACCTACCTTTGTGACCGTGGCATTAGAGTTAAAGACTCCTTCAGGGTTCGGACATTCAGTGGTCTCTATGTGGCCTTGTTGAATCACCGTGTAGTTGACCATGGCTACTATGGCAATATTCAAGTTCACTCTTAAACAGTAGGCGTTGAAAAATCCAAAGAATCCCATGAGGACTAAAATGTGTTGTGCACGAAGTCGTTCTTTATAAATGTTAGAAAAAAAAAGATCAAATCCCCATTTTTAAGGAGGCCGAACAAATGTTTTTATGGACTCTTAAGTTCTTCGAATAGTTTAGTATGTTAAAAGTATAAGAGAGTCAACTGAAAAAATAAAAGTATAAATTGAACAGAACCATGAAAGTTTGTTTTTTAGAATCTTCAGTTAAGGAAAATTCGATCTTAGAATAACTGCATTTGTTTGATTCTGCAATGCTTTCTAGCTAGAGGGTGGTAATCTATTTCTGCTTTATCTTATATCGCTTGTTGAATTATCTGATTGTTCTAGTTTTAGTAGAAAGATGCACATGAAAGAGTGAGAAAATTCCTCACTGAAATTGGTTTCCGGTAATTCTTGTAGTGATCATCTACTCCACCGAAGTATCTCGTCGTTATTCTTTATCAGTGGGGATGATCTCGTCGGTATAAGGCAAAATCAGCGGGACATTTTAGACACGTGCAATTTCATGAATTAAAGTAAGACAGTTTTCCAAGAGGAAATGAAAGACCGTAAGAAATATACATGAAATAATTAACTACATTCATTAACCGCACCTGATACTGGAATAAAAACAAAAACTTCAGACTGTAATGTGCATTCAGATTACATATAGAATGTTAACTGCATCCCCACATATATAAAAAACAAATGTAATAACGTGTAGCCGAAGATGCGAGTTTTAGTGTCACAGTAACATGCTTAGCACGTTTATACTTGGTTTACAGCGAAAACTACTACGGACTGATTCATGAATATGTTGAACCCTTACCAGACAGGATTACAGGGGCGCAGTCAGCACTACAGAGTGGAGGAATCCTCTCCTGATATAAAGAGGACCTTTTCTTCTACACAAATAATTTAAGTGATGTAAAAGAAAGTCAAGTATATATTAAAAATTAGAGAATAGTGAACCTTTTAGACATTTTAGAATAAGGGAATGGTCGTTCAATCATCCCTCTCCCGAACCCTTCCATGGCGACGCTCCTGGATTATTCATGCGAGAGATTATTAAATGACTTAGGTCCAAATAACACAACATTTCAAGGAAGGGAACTTTCAGTGTTTTCCAAGAAGATGGAAAGAAGAGCTTTCAGGGGCAGAAACGGGCTTCAAAATCACACCCCAAGCCAATCTTTAGCAAAATTCCTCATCCAAAAATCAAGGCTAAGATTACGAAGAAAACCTCCTGACCAAAAACAAATATTATGATGAAACTCAGTACATTTTTTGTACCATCAACAAGGATTTGAATTTGACGAAGATTCACAAGCCGAGCGTTCATAAGCTATTTCTTGGAAAAGGTTGGTTGAAGAAACTGCAATAACAGCAATCCTTCTCCACCACATACGAACCAAATCCTCTGATGCCGTTCAAACTAGACTTTTGTACCCTTGGTTTGATTAAATATGATCTTGGAGGCTGAGGTTCACGTACAACAGGGAGTCTGTGGAAAGTTTGCCAAAATATTTCCTCTCATATTTGTCTCTTCCTAAATTCTTATCACTATGGAAATTTAGTTGTTGGACAATTGTGCTTTACCATGGCCCCCCAGGCTGAGGACGATCGAGGCAGGATGAAGTAATTCCAGGAGAAGCACGAGGTATGGAACATCGTTTCTATAAAGTGTTATTAACCATCAGAATAAGGTAGCTAATAATATTAACAATATTTGTTTTGAACACTTTGATGTACAATACCGTAATTAATGCTATTTCAAATAAATTGAACATAAGGTCTAAAAATCACAGGACATTAAGAATTGGACAATTATCTTGTAACTATTTTATACAAACAATAATTGGATTAAAGGTATCTCTCACCTCCACATGAAGATCTCCGAGTTCCTTCAGAAATTAATGACTGTTTCTCATCATCATACGACTCACTTTTAGCCCTGCTGCCTATTTTTTGTATCACTTTTGATACCATTTTATTGAGAGTTTTAAATTTATTCACTTCGACTAGCAGTATATAATATATTTACTATGTCCCAACGATGTTTTCCACTTGCAATTAAGTTCTAAGTTCCAATAAGACACTTTATTTAATTTCAATTTCAAAACAGATAAATCATATCTCTATCCAGTGACGCAGTCTGAAGGTCTTGGAGGAATAACTTATACTTGTATGATGATATTATACGAGTGTGTATGGACTGGATACCAAACAATGTACCACAACTATCACATAGATAGGTATCTGGATGTTTCAAAACTCGTTATGTTGATAAAGCTTTTATTAATACGTTAGAAATCAGAAGGACAACGTCATTGTTGTTTTTGTGTGGTTAATCAACGTATATAATAAAACCACTACTTAAAATAGACCAACCACGTGAGTTTAATCGAACTTACATATCCACACGTTATGATTTATACGTTTCTTGGCTCGAGCATTCGCCTTTGAAAATATTCTAATTTAGTGCTTGTAGGTAAAAGTTGATACGATATAATAGTTTTAAAAATTAAAAAAAACCATATTTCGTGGAATTTATCTCAATTTTAAGGTATAACGTGGTATAAAATAACGGGAAATCAACATATTTCGGTAGGAAGGTAAGAAATGTCGAGATAACAGCATACTGTAGGTGTGTTTACACTCAAAAAAGGAATTACCAATACTTTCTATTAAGAAACGCAGTCTAGAATGTCAGAAAACATTGCACATATCGATAGTAGAAATATATTTGTCAAAATGATAAGAAATCGTCTTAATCAACAGCAAAAAAAGAATAGTTTTAAAGCATTTGTTTGATGAATTAGCTGAAAACGTTATGTTTCTTAATAGTAAAATATCATTTTCAAGTGTAAACATTTTTTACTTTCTTGTTGTTACAGGTTATGAGTAAAATTTTTCATATTAACAAAGTCTTTGACGGTTAAGAAATTCGTAAAGTTATAGAAATTTGACGGTTAAGAAATTCGTAAAGTTTATAGAAATTTGACGGTTAAGAAATTCGTAAAGTTATTGAAATTTGACGGTTAAGAATTTCGTAAAGTTTATAGAAATTTGACGGTTAAGAAATTCGTAAAGTTATAGAAATTTGACGGTTAAGAAATTCGTAAAGTTATAGAAATTTGACGGTTAAGAAATTCGTAAAGTTTATAGAAATTTGACGGTTAAGAAATTCGCAAAGTTATAGAAATTTGACGGTTAAGAAATTTGTAAAGTTATAGAAATTTGACGGTTAAGAAATTCGTAAAGTTTATAGAAATTTGACGGTTAAGAAATTCGTAAAGTTATAGAAATTTGACGGTTAAGAAATTCGTAAAGTTATAGAAAAAAACACCAGCCATTGCTTAGTAATGTAAATCATAATTAACAGTATTATTTATTGTTGTGATAATAAAAGTGGCAATTAAACATACAAATATTCAGAAATGGAGTAATTCTCCAAGTTCTTTCTAAAAAACACATTCAGATAGCGTTATATCTGTATCGTTCCTTAACTTACGGCTTGGTATGGCCAGGTGGTTAGGGCGCTCGGCTTACAATCTGCTGGTCGCGGGTTCGAATTCCCTTCCCACCAAACATGCTCGCCCTTTCAGCCGTGGGGGCGTTATAATATGACGGTCCACCCCACAATTCGTTGGTAAAAGATTAGCCCAAGAGTTGGGGTGGTGGTGATGACTTAACCCTAGTCTTTTACTACTAAATTAGGGACAGCTAGCGCAGAAATATTCACGGTTACAATTTCAATTAGTGATTAAAATTTTGTTTTACTTATTCACTTGTGTTGCATTTCTTTATTTTACTGACTGTGTTCAGTTTATTCTCTGCCTAACATTTCCGGCACCTACGTTTTGTGAATAATAATCTGTTGGACACCATTGTGCCTGAATACCACATAGACAATAATAATACAACAAGTAGTGCTTTTGAATCGTTAAAATATTATTAATACTAAAGAAACTCCTAGAGATGTGAACATTGACCTTTTATTATCGTAACTGACATCAAAGTTAAGGCATGCGCTACTCATTGTTTTCCAGACTATGTCTGTTGCTTATAAGCTCAACAATGTTATTAATATAACACAAATAAAACAAATGTAATGCGATAATCTTGAAAGTTATGGATGATGATGCTTTTGTAAACTCTTAAAATAACTAGTTTTAACTGTAATAGTATGTTATGTCCCTTCGTGTAAATAGTTTGTAAACAGTTGTAATGTTTTATAACTTGGAATTGAAATTTCCAACATGAATGGTACCTTATGCGAACTTGGTGGTTTTTGTGGTTGTTGTTAAGCCCAAAGCCACACATAGGGCTATCTGTGCTCTGCCCACCACTGGTATGGAAACCCAATTTACAGCGTATTCAGAGAAAGGTTAAATTTTGTTAATGAATTTAAGGGGACATTAACGAAAAAAACAAACAAATTATTTCAAGTAACTCAGAAATTGGATACATCTATGTACTTCATAAGATAAATTTGTTTGTAGTTATGCACAAAGCTACACAATGGACTATCTGTGCTCTGCCCACCACGGGTATCGAAACCCGGTTTCTAGCGTTGTAAGTCCGCAGACATACCGCTGTGTCACTGGGAGGCATAAGATAAATAAAGAGATTAATGAATTATTGTTGGAAAATTACTGAACCTTTAAGTAAACTTTTAGAGATGTTATAAAAACCTTATTAGCTCATATTCCGAGCCTTATTAGAAATTATTTTGAATTTGTTGAAAAATTGCCAAAGAAATTAAAAGAAAATCATAGTTTTGTTTTTTTAGATGTGGTATCTCTGTATCCAAGTTTTGAACATAACTATGGACTTAAAGCTGTGGAAAGTTTCCTAGACAAATACAAAGAATTAATCAATTCCAAGTTTAATAAAGGTTTGTCTTAAAAGGTTTAGGTATAGTCTTAAAAATTGTTTTTATTTTTATACTTATGAGGAATATATCTTTTATCAAATTTCTGGAACAGCAATGGGCACAACAATTACTCCAACTTACGCTAATAGCCCTATGGTATTTTTACAATTAAAATTATTTAACATACTACCAATTATTTTGGAGAGAATTTTGGAAAGATATTTTGGAAAAGATTTTTAGACGATTGTTTTGTAATGTGGAAAGATTCTCAAGATATTAATAAGTTTGAAACTCATTAAACAAGGAAATTAAGTTTACCTTTGAAAGACATAATAAAGCCTTTTCCTTTTTAGATGTATCGGTAAATATACTGTTACGACAGCGGGAGTCACGTGACTCTAGTAACACGTCATGAGCTTCTAGAAGGATCCTGTCCTTTCCTAAAGTCTCGAGAGACTACTAGATATGCGGTAGTCTTGTATATATAAGCCGCCAAGAAGTGACGGGAACGATGGTAATGTGTAATTGACAGTTGAGTCGAGCACGTGAGACGTTCGTTGTGAATTATAGCGTTTGTTATAGCGCGACTATGGAAATTAAGTGTATTACAGAGTTGTATTCAGAAAAAATAAACCAGTTTTATTTAAGAAAGGACTTGTATCGCTAAAGCTTCTTCGGAAACAATTTTTACGGAAAATTAACTAACGACCGGAGGCGTAACAATATCACCAGAAAAAGAAATTATAACTGATATTTTTTATAAACCCACAAACTCACATCAATATGTAGACTTTTTAGTAACCCTTCCAAAAATATAAAAATAAATGTTCCTGTAAATCTTGCAAGTAGGTTATATCTTTTGGTTTCCAATGAAGAAACGAGAGTTAATAGATTATTAGAACTAAAACAAATTCTTAGTTCAGTGCCACTATCCGGAAAAAGTTATATTGAGAGGTTTTGAAATTGCTAAGAATAACTTTTTAAATAAAAAAACATTCAAACAGAAATATTAGTAAACCTAAAGAGAATGTTGTATCTTTTGTTGTGACTCATTGTACAAGTATACATTTTGATATTTCATTTGTTAATATACAATTTAAACAAATAATTGATAAAAACTGAAAGATGTATGCAATAATAATAAAATTATTTTATCAAGAAGAAACCCTAAAAATTTGTATAGATTATTGAATAAGCCTAAAGAAAGAGATTTTTCTAAAGAAGGTATTTTAATTGTGACACAAAGAACTGTGCTTTATGTAATTTAAGTTAGATGAAAATTACCAAAACAGGTAAAGAGCAGTAGTAAAGAAATTTTGTTTTTCATTAATAACTCATTTATTGTAATTTTAAAACGCAATATATCTTTTAGAATGTGTAAGTTTTGATGAATTATATGTTGGTGAAACAGATAATTTAATATTAAGGATAAATTTACATAAATTTCACGTTAGATGTTCCTAAAAAAAGCCCACTATATGCCAGCAAATGTTTTAATGAATGTACTTTGAAAAAAAACAACAGATTTACAATTCTGAAATAATCGCCCCCCAGTGGCACAGCGGTATGTCTGCGGACTTATACTGCTAGAAACCGGGTTTCGATACCCGTGGTGGGCAGAGCACAGATAGCTCTTTGTGCTTAATAATAAACAACAGCAACTAAAAGAACACTATCTTCATGTTTTCCCTTTTCGGACGTGTATTGTAAAATACAAAATATTGTTTTTTTAAAATTATTTTTTACATTTTGGCACCACTTTAAATAGATAGAAGTAAGAGTGTAGCTTGTTTGGAATTAAGCACAAAGCTACACCATGGGCTATATGTGCTCTGCCCACCACGAGTATCGAAACCAGGTTTCTAGCGTTGTAAATCCGCAGACATACAGCTGTGCCACTGGGGGGCGTAAGAGTGTAGAAGTAACTGGTTGTGTAAAGTCAGTAGGAATTGAGAAACTGCGAAAACTATTACTAAAACTTACAGAAAAGACAATAAAGTAAGCAAGAGGTCTGAAATTATGGAATAAATAAGCTGTAGTTATATAATAACAGGAGAAAGTATAAGAATAAAATTTTAATTTAAAAATGAAAATACATTAGATAAACTTTAACTAACTTATTACCTGAAATAATCATAAAATTAATATAAGTAATGGATTTTATGTTGACAAAACCTCAAGAGATTAAATCAAGGTTACTTTATGTACTAACATAATACGTGATCAGTTCTTCCGATAAGCCCCCCCCCCCCAGTGGTATAGCGGAATGTCTGCGGACTTACAACGCTAGAATCCGGGTTTCGATACCCGTGGTGGGCAGAGCACAGATAGCCCATTGTATAGCTTTGTGCTTAATTACAAAGAAACAAACTTCCGATAAACGTAAAATTAGTGCGTTGGTGTGGGTAGATGGAATTGTAGTACAGATAATTTATAGATAACACGCTGTAGAAAGGCTTGACCTTAACATCAGTGTAATTTCCTATTCATTAGCCCTCTTTAGAGTATAGGAATAACAAGAACTACGTTAAAGGATAGGGCGGCACATTGTCCTTATACACAGAAATAGGAAAGTACGTCTAGTACTTCTGAACATGAGTTTGAAATCTGTACTTTAGTTTTTACACACATATAACTCCACTGGCTGAATAGAAGGGAAGAAATCGATTGTTACTGAGTTTCGATACTCGTTGTAGGCTCAGCACAAATAGACTTTTATGTAACTTTGTGCTTAACAACAAAAACTACAACGCTCTATACTGTGATGTTGTACCCTACGACTGTTTGTTTGTTTGCTGTAAGCACATAGGGCAATCTTTGTTATGCCCACTGCTTGTGTAGAAACCCGATTTTTAGCATCATAAGCCCACAGACTTGCCGCTGAGCGACCGAGAGGCAGTAGTATAGTGAGTCATGTGTCTTAGAATCACCACGTGATTAAATAAATAAACATTAACACAAATTAGGACAAAAATAGTTCTTACTGACGGCAGTAGACCAAGAACACAAATATGCAAATATAGCAAACATGATTTCAAAATTAAGCTTCTCTTATATCAAGAAATAACAAACCTTATAAAAAAAATCTATAAGTCTAAAATGCAAATTGTAATCGCTTGGAAATTTTCGTTACATATAACGTTTTTTTTATGATTGTAACTTTATTAGATAACATTTATGTTGACATCACACCATTAAAACTAATTCTTGGAGCTTGTTAGTCAGAATGAAGTTTATTTGTTAACGTATTTTTTTTTCGACTGAGAAGAGTTATTACTCTCTGATCTCTGTTACTCAGCTGATCCAAAACTACAAAGATTTTTCTGCATAAGTTCCATTGTCATGACAAATAGAGTGTGGATAAGATATTATTATGAAACAATTTTGTAATTCTTGAAAATTCTTAAGGGATTACATGAAGACTGTAGTGTTGAAAAATATAATAGGCCTAATACTAATGTCTTATGACAAATATAATTAATTATAATTATGCTTCGTCAGCTTGTAAAAGGCGTTCATACCTGAACAATTTTATTAAAAGTTATGTTGCAGTGTCATCAGCTATTTAGATTGATTGAACAATGTGAATGTGACGTGACTGCGAGTGTTCTATCATCTTGACGATTTAGGATCAAAATAATCTAGTGGAAAAATAAAAACCTAATTAAATATATATTATACGTTTAACTATATTTTAATTTCGTCAATGTTAATTCGTAAGAATTTTGTTGAAATTTACTTTTAGAATTTTCCAGTCTCCAAACCTCATAACTCAATCATGTATCAATATATTTAGTCCTAGAATTATAGTTAGGTGATTTAGATTCGTTGTTTCTTTACTTGTGGCTCCTTTTGGAAGATTCAGTAATATTTTATAAAGGCATTTTATAGGATATTTCATTAGAATACCAATATTTTTAAACATCTCTTTTGTAACTCAAATTATAGACTAAAATTTACAATTGTAACATATGTGTAGCAGACATATTAGAACTTCTGATATCTGAAGTAAATAAGTATGTTCTAATTAGCAATGCTACAGGAATATTAGATATTCTTAAAAGTCCAAATGTTTTTCAAGATATAAACTAGGAGTTCAGTTAAAGAATTTTAAAATTATAGGGTCTACTTTAATCGTAAAAATGTGATCGTTTAAAACAACTTATATTGTGATATTTTCAGGTTCACTGATTCTCTTTAGAGTTAGCGGGTAGAAGCCAAAGAATAACAGGTGGCTCGCCTATAAGGTTTTACAGAAGAAATCTGAATTCTCGGACTTTGACTGAGTTCAAAGCTAAGAAAGAGACTCGATACAATTTAAACTCATTGGAAAAAATTGTATTTTAAACAAACAGCACTCAAAGTTTAAAATAATATTGTTTTGGCACCTTTACCGGAGAGCTCTATAATAGCAAATGTAGCTAAATCAAACTGATAATCTAAATCTTAAACCATTTTCTGGAATTATATAGTAGCAAGAACAATGCTATTATTTTTAAGACGCAGGCTTTCCTTGGGGCATAACCTGATTTGCCAGTGGAAGAGATCACTGTCTATTTCTATACAGTATGTTCTATGTTACAGAAATCTTTCCCACGAGAAAACACACTAGGCAACCAGGCTGAATGACCTAGTTTCGCGAGTAACTAAGGCCAGAGGAACTTAAAGGGCCCATTTGATAATATTAATATTACATATACAATATGTAGAGAAATGTTGAAAATTTTTTATATTAGCTGAGGGAGAAGAAACACATAGCATATAATAAATTTTGTTGTTAGACATTTAAGACTTTTATACTTTTGAAAACAGTTTCAATACAGAAAATATATTTTGGCTACGGAGCACTACTGATTTTATTCATCTTTCTCTTTTATAAGTAGTTATGTTTACCAAACATTGTAAACATGGTAAAACACTATCGAGTAATACAAATAAAACGTTTTGTACTTTGTTTTCGTGTCCAGCGTTCCTGGTGGTCAAAACAGATCTTTATCTATCTATCTATATATATATGCTCACTTTCTTTATCTGCTATTTAAAACTAAAATTAGTGTTTTTCAGTCTCAAAGTGAAGGAGTGAAAAGCAATTTGTGTACGTAAAACCAACCAAGTCATATGGTATGTAGGACCATGATTGATGTGAGGATGTTTAGTATGTTTTACATTTTGTGTCACCAGCTTATCACAGCTTATCTTGTATGTGTTTCATGACTTTTCTTTAATCAGGTAACGCCTTTTATCGTGCCTTTGTGAAGACATTCTCGAAAATGTACAAGTTCAAATTAAGAAAGTCAAACCAGGACCATGATTGATGTGAGGTTGTTTAGTATGTTTTACATGTTGTGTCCCTAGCTTATCACAGAGGGTTTTACTAGTTTTTTATAAGATCACATTTATATTCATATTATTCTCTTATCTTGACATTTAGAAGCTAAGTCATTTCAGTTATTCTAGACTAATGCACCCCCTTTTTCTGTTTCATAACTTTAAAAATAAGTCTGATCCCTAGCGACTATTTATTTCAAGAATAATGGGCTTGGTTCAAGGTAATAGTTGTTAGAAGTACGTCTAAACTCAAGTTGTTCGGCTAAGTGTTTTGTTAAAAATGGCTTGTCTCAGCACATTCCAAAGACGAATCAAAATTAAAATGTTTTCCATTTGTTTATTTATTTATAGACCACGAACATATCCTACACATAGCTCCTGCCAAAACCCAAACCGTGTTTTACACTCTAATGTATAAGTACGCTAAAAATGGGGAAATATACTTCCAGTGATGTTCTATACGTGTCACTACGGTTTCAATTCAAGGGCTTGAACATTCCCTTTTCGACAGGAAAGTACTCTATACCATCTTTCAAACATATCATTTACTTCGAACAGTGTAACTCTGGAGGAAAAATAAAGACTATTCATTCTCCAAGGATAGATTCTGAACTAAATCCACAAGATTTAAAAACATAATGATTATTTGTTACAGGAACTTTAGAATCAAAGCTGGTAACACATCGACACCATTAAATAAATAAGGAACAAGTAATAGGCAAACGATTTGGGGATCTAAGTAAGAAATAGGTAACAAGTAAACGACTTCAAGAGGTTATGTCTCAATCACTACTATGTTTTCGGATCCCAGCCAGCCTAATGAGTCCTGGTATTTGGCGAAAGGCCACGTCGACACTGGATATAGCCAACAGGTAAAGCGTGGTGGACATATTGTTATAGATTTTCCTTTATTTTCATTCATAGGTTCTTAAAAGTACACAAGCTTAATTTAATTGAAAAATGACGGTCACGGCTGGTCTTCGACTGAATGTGCCAACACCGTGTTAACATAAAAATCAGCCAATAAAAAAAGAATGTTAAACTGATGAATCAGTTACTTCACAAATCCCTGCAAACGACTACAGTGACTTGAGGATGCTAATGATTTTGGTTTCTGACGAGGTTTTTGAATCAGAAAGTTTCAGGCGGTAATATATTTATATCAATGTGGAAATGTACTTCTTAATTTAAAAATAAAGATACCCTTATCATGTACTTACAGATTTTAACTAAACTTTTATTTGAGATTACGTTTACTCTATTTGCTAATATTGGAAGTACACTTTGTTATTAATTTCTTTCTTAGATTAGAATATCAAGAATCTACACCATTTGCGCGCTGCCGCCATGTTTGACCAAACTAGTAGAACACGTTCCAATACAGTGGAACTGTTTCGCTAAATCAAGTTGTTCAGGTATGTTAGGTCTCAAGCAATCACGAATTGTTTTTTTCTGCTGAAGTACGTTTTTCAGGAGTATTTGATGAAACAGCTGACGGAGAACAAGTTGGTTCTCCATTCTTGCAATTCCCAATATTATTCCATGGTTGTAACACAGACGAACCAAAAATTACAAAGACTGTTCCACAGAAAGTGTAAACTGCAGCACCGATGTAGAATACTTTTTTCCACTGTTGCAAGGTTTGCTGTTCAAACATATCACAATATAAATATAAATTTAACCAATATAAATAACGTTACTTTAGTAGTAGTATACGGCATAATTTATTACCAAGTCACAAGTGACTACTGAACAGTGCTTTGAGAATATATTAAATTTTTTAAAAATTATCAAATGCAGAAAATAACAGCCTGAAATACATATTGAATTTGAAAAAAGTGAGATTGATTTTATAGAAAATTCCTGAAGTTGATAGCAACAAGTTTTACACATATATAATTCATAGTATTTAACAGTGAAAATAGTTGAATTTAGCGAAAGCTAAAATGATCAAACAATGGTCTGTGAACTAAATTCCGTAACCAAGTGGTGAGAAAAACATACAGCCTTCAATTTAAAAAAAAAGTTGTTTTCTTTCTCCCACGAACAAAAGTTCTTCGTAATTAAAACGTATCGTCATAATCATCCACCGTGATCTAAATTCCTCTACGTCTGACTGTGATATTAATAGTTATTTATCTTGTATGTCTTTCATGACTTTTCTTTAATCAGGTAACGCCTTTTATCGTGCCTTTGTGAAGACATTCTCGAAAATGTATAAGTTCAAATTAAGAAAGTCAAATACAAATATTAATTGTCAACATGGACAAAGAAAATTTTTTATACTATTTTTAACTTGCCTAGTGATTAGGGTATTCGACTAGCAAACTGCGGATCTGGTGCTCGAACCTCCGTCACTGAACATGCTCGCTCTTTCAGCCGTAAGAGCGTTATATTATAACGGTCACTCCCACTATCCGTTGGTAAAATAGTAACACAACAGTTGGTGGTGGGCGGTGTTGATTAGTTGCCTTCCATCTAGTATATTACACTAGGGTCGGCTAGTATAAATAGCCCTTGAAGAACCTTGCGCTAGATTCAAAACAAACCATATTTAACCATGTCTTCCCATTATTACCAACACCACTATCAATATCCACAATCTCAACCACACAGGCAGGCCACTCAAGCATACACCTATGCAGACGCAGTATAGTCACCAAATAAAAACAAAATAAACAAACAAACACAAAACAAATTAAACAAATAACCAATAATCATACTCACTAAACAGCCCTATTTTAGAAGCAGCCAAAATCGCTTTTATAGAATTTATCCAAGAGTACCAAAATCCACTAAACCAAGCAGATGACATCACATTATCATTACAAATAGCCAAGAAATACCTTACCCTAATAATCCCACACGTAATCAGAACAATTATGAATTTCTTACTAATAAAAAAATTTATAAATCACCCAAACCAGAACTTACAGCATTAACTCGATTAAACTACTGACAGTGTATTTATGTTGTTTTTTACGTCAAATGTGCACTTAATATGATAATCTGGTGAAAAGTGTTGAAATTACCAATGAACTGTTTGAGAAATGTTTTACACGACCAATTGAAATGAAGTGGTGACGACAGCACTAAATGCTATGTACTACATTCACGAACCTTGGCCCTGATAAGGGAAGTATAAACAGTGTTAAGATCATGCATTTACGTGAATTTTTAAATAGCATTTCACATTATTTGATTGTTTGTTTGTTTATAATTAAGCACAAAGCTACACAATGGACTATCTGTGCTCTGGCCACCACGGGTATCGAAACCCGGGTTCTAGCGTTGTAAGTCCGCAGACATATCGCTGTGCCACTGGGATGCCGCAGTATTTGAACATACAATAAAGGAGGGAGGAAGAGGCCTAAATAGCACCTGACTCTCCCAGGTTGCAAACCTAAACACCGATTCAGAATCATCATTATCAGCATGTCTTCATGTTGACTTTGTGACATGCTTGAATTTCAGTTTTATCTTTTTTTTTTTACAACAAAATATGGCTCTAAAGTATAGATTGGTCTCGTTTTTTCTGACCTGTATTGCTGTCTTTTCTTAAAACTGGACATTTCTAAAATACGTATTACACTCGTATACGTGAACGAGGCCTGGCATGGCCAGGTGGTTAGAGAACTCAACTTGCAATCTGCGGGTCGCGGGTTCGAATCCCCGTCACACCAAACATGCTCGCCCTTTCAGCCGTGTGGGGCGTTATAATGTGACGGTCAATCCAACTATTCGTTGGTAAAAGAGTAGCCCAAGAATTGGCGATGGGTGGTGATGATTAACTGCCATCCCTCTAGTCTTACACTGCTAAATTAGGGACGGCTAGCGCAGATAGCCTTCGTGTAGCTTTGCGCGAACTTTAAAAAACAAACAACACGTTAAAGTTTTGACACGATATCGTTCCATAGGAAGAAAACGTGATATTTCCAAATTAATTTCTTCAACTGGAAAGAGAAATATTATTTACAAAAATGTCAAGTGTTTCTAAACTGCTTCAGTGATCTGTTCATCATTTTAGGTTTCTTTTTCTTTCTTTCTTTTCCTTTTTTCTCTTTATATATGAAATCTGGCCCACTCGTTATCTCTTGGCATATCGAAATACGTTAACTACTGTATACATCATATGCCAACTATTGCTTGACCTACCTGTCCCTGAGTAAGGCTACCAACAATGTAAGGAACAATGAATCCATTCAGTTGTGCTATCCCGTTCGAAAGTCCCATGAGAACTCCTGCACAGAAAAATAATGCGTGTTAATTTATGCCAAAACAAAATAAAATTTATCTGTCAAACTAACGAGTTATTCATTTTCAGCTTATTGTTAACAGACCGAAGCTCATAATGATAGTATATACAGCTCATAATGATAGTGTATTAAGCTCATAATGGTAATATATAGCTAGTTTCCAAGTTCATTCTTAAGCATTGACAAATGAATCAAAATTTGTGATGCCAAACGTAGTAAAACAGTGTGAATATTCTACATCTAGTTGTTCAATATAACAATATATCAAACTTCCATTTATTCCCGAGTATCAAATTCAGACAATATATTTCAAACCAATCACGATAACGTACTCTGGTTACGTGTTTATAGACTGATATTGTTTAGTTTGCTTACAACAAAACGGTTACAATGGCTGGATAATCACTGCATTTAGAAGGCACTCTCTCCAATTCAGTGTTTCCAGTGGGGTCTGCTAGGAAAGTTTGTTTTTAGAGCAAAGCCACATTGGGCTACCTGCTGTGTCCACCTCGAGGAATTAAACCCCGAATTTTAGCGTTGTAAGTCGTAAACTTACCTCTGTCCCACCCGGGGAACGTGTTGCGAAAGCCTTCCCGTTTAAAAACAATATTTATAATAAAATACGTTAGACTGATAATTTTAATGTGATAATCAAGCGGATATACAATCACAAGCCATTTCATTTACCACTGTTTGTTTAAAGCTTCAATCTCACTTTGCTGTGAGCACAGCAGTTAGTGGTGGGTCGCATTTTTTTAGTAATTCTAGACATGAGCCTTCGTGGAAGACGGTAGTTTGCTAATCACTGCTCTCCTTGATCGTTACATAATGTTCCCCTACTTACAGCTATTTTATTTACTATTCTAATTAGTGGAATAATTCTTTTTTGGAGAACCGTCTCAATTTTGTTATCATTTTAAAGTGTCCAGGAGGCTAGGTTTGATTAATTCTTACGTAATTCATATAATATTCCAAACAATAACACTACGCGCTCCTCGTTAGTAACAAATAATCAAGAAACTTTCATATGAAGTCATTATAAGGTGTTGTAAGTATTATCACAAGAAGAGTTGCTGGTAATATCAAACAATAACACTACGTGTCCTCGTTAGTAACAAATAATCAAGAAACTTTCATATGAAGTCATTATAAGGTGTTGTAAGTATTATCACAAGAAGAGTTGCTGGTAATATCAAACAATAACACTACGTGTCCTCGTTAGTAACAAATAATCAACAAAGTTTTATATGAAATCATTATAAGGTGTTGTAAGTGTTATTACAAGAAGAGTTGCTGGTAATATCAAACAATAACACTACGTGTCCTCGCTAGTAACAAATAATCAACAAAGTTTTATATGAAGTCATTATAAGGTGTTGTAAGTGTTATCACAAGAAGAGTTGCTGGTAATATCAAATAATGACATTTCTGTATATATAGCGCCATTGATAGAAATTTATCTAAAATTGTGTAATTACATAAGTTATAAGCGCCGAGTTTTACAAGTTGTGGAGAATTAATGATGGAGAGTTCGAAGAGCAAACGATAATGATGTCAAGGGCTTTTCAAATTCATGGACAAAACCATGAATGTAATGATTTTATACACACCGAAAAATGACAATAAAACATTTATAAATAGCATTTTATATTAAAGATAAGCAGATTTGTATCTAAATGGGGTTCGTATAACTTTTTAGTAGCTGACCTGATATTTAATGTTATTTCAGAATCTAAAAAGGTATAAGAACTTTCTCTGCTTGACTTGTCGAAAGAGAAATAGTCCATTATTATTCATAAACTACCATCAGGTTTTAATATGTTATCTGTTTGACAGAAACCATAACTTCAACATTAAAGAAATGCTACTTTTTACTTTTAACCATTTTTTTACTTATGGTCTCTATGTTTTTGTTTCTCGTGTGTACTTATAAATGTTTCACGTTTTGAGTTGTTGTTTTTTAAAGGTAATAAAAATTGTAAACAATATAACACTTATTAAACTATAACTATCAAGCAGTTATTCTATAATTCATTGTTATGTGAATTTCCTGTGTTAAAAAATGTAATATAAACAATTAAATTAGTAACTGAATTGCACAGCCGAACGTGACCTAGTGGTTAGTATGCCCGACTGTGAATCCGATGGTCCAAGGTTCGAGTCCTACTTTAGCGTTGCTACTACGTTATAATAGTGGCGGTTTATTCGATTAGTGTAATCCAAGAGATGGCGATAGGTGCTGTTAACTAGATGCCGTCCTTCTAGTCGATCACTTCAAAATTACTGACAGCTATTGCAGATTGTATATTTGAGCGAATATCTGACACAAACAAAACTTAATAAACGAGCTTGTAAAATAAGAAGAGATATCTTCAACTGATACAAAAAGTTTTTGTTTTGTTTTTTTACATGTATTTGGTTCATTTGCAAGCTATGAACTGAGATTACACACACGTAATTGAGATGTTTTTGTTGTTGTATCACTATACCAAACTTAGCAAGATAAACTTACCACTAGGACTTAGTAACTAATGATTAAGATAAAAGGTGGCAGTCTTACCAGCATAATTTGGCGCCATGTCAACGCCCACAACTAAGAATCCGGGAAATGTGAACCCGTTGAAGCCCATGCTTAAAGCCAAAATAGTGACGGCTAAAGCATGGTTACAATTGGCCAGAGTCACTGCAAACAAACACAGAGCTGAACCGTAAAAGCCTAGAAGAAAGAACAATTGTGAAATGTTTGAAAAATTAAAACATTAAATCTAGAGAATAAAGTAACAACAAAGTAAAAATCATGTGTATGTCTTCTACATACCACAGTGAGCCTATATTTGTACAGGATTTGGAGAAAGTGGCAAAAGGTGAATAGTATGATAGATTTAAGTACAAATCAATCGAATATGCATTGAATAAAATGGGGAAAAACACTAAAACTTCCAAGTTCCCAAAGAATTGTTTGAGATTACTACTGTCGCCTGTATGTTTGTAAGTATCTGATGTGACAAAATGTTGAACTTGTAGATCTGACTTTCAGGTTCAATTCTCTAGTTTTTACCATCCAGATGTTTAAATATAACTTGCTTGTAACCGGCTGAAGTCCCTTTGACAATACTTCATCCGATCATAAAATTTATCAGCATGTTTGTTGCTTTACATTTTGTTTTAATTTGATGAATAAAGTTCTTTAGTAAGTGTGGTCTAATTTCATTCACCAACATTAATAGGTTCAGCATTTTAAAACAATATTTGAGGTGTACAATTTGTTAAATTCACTTTGAACTCATAAGTCTGCCTCTCTGATCTCCAATTACAGAGTTTATAATTTTTAAATGTTCTGTCTGCGGCGTTGGTTGTAATCGAACCAATAATTGTCCAACTTCAAAAGCATGGTTTAACCAACAAATCTCAAAATTTAACAGTTTGATTGAATTTAGATCGTTTAAAGTGTTTACACTCAATGGACATACTAAATTGACTGTCATAATATATTCACTGCTCTAAAGGCTATACAGGTATTTTATATTGATATATTTAATACAAGTATGTATATAGTACGTATGGGGAAGACAAAATTATGAAATCGTATAATCACAGAATATGTAAGTATATGAGCAAAATATTAAGAAAAGCGTCAAGCGTATTTAAATATGAAATTCTGGATTGTATACAAAAATAACTGAAAAAGTAAAGATGGTTTCGTAGATAGTCTCTCTTTGTTTGTTTTTCCACCCAGTGGCTTATCGGTAAGTCTGAAGGCTTATAATGCTAAAACCGGGTTTCGATACCTGTTGTAGGTCCAGCACAGACACGTTGTGTAGGTTTGTGCTTAACAACAAACAATCAAACAAAACACTTTGTTTTTTGAAAACATACCAAGCAAAAAAGTCTGTAAGTAATTCAAAATATGTCTTTTATTGCCAAGAAATATTTGTATTTTTAGGGAAAATATTACATTGTTCTGCGACACCTTCATATTTTCTGAAGTAAAGTCATAGAGAAAAGGGGAAAAGTTTACTACGAAGTAGTCTTAGTTGTGCGATTTAAATGATCAATATTAACTTATGATGAAAGCAAGCTATCTACTTAAATCTGACTCTAAAAATTAACCCAGTAATGAATATAGATAATTAATATTTCAACCGAAATCCCAATAATACATCTCAACGATTTACTGTCCAATGAAAAACCTTAACATCAAAAGATGAAAAACTTAATATATCCCTCCCTTTCAACGTCTATTGACCAACGGAAGCCCGACTGTATATAGTTAGAAAAGCTTGACGTCTGAGCTAATTTACTGGTACGCATGCGTGATACCATAGAGATGAGTAGCAGGATGATACAAGTAATGCAGCAGCAATTAATAAAACAACAATGTTTATGAACAGACAAAATAATATATAATAGTAAATAATAAATTAAATAGACTAATAATCGTACAATAAAGAAATTGTCTTAATAAACGTTTCCAATGTTTTTTAGAACATTTAAAATCTTTCAACCTTTCCTTTGTTTTCAGTTTCGCTTAACTTTGTTTCATTTACTGTAAGTATTTATTTCTGCAAACTTAGATTGGTTTCTAATATAATGTTTAGCTATTGTAGTTTGTTTTTCATTTGTTGATTTAAAAGTTAATACCCTGAGTTTTGCGAGTGATATGATTTCATACAGCAAGTCTGATATTACATCTGTGTAGTAAAAAATTTAATTTAATGTTTATTAAGGAACTATACAGCTGGCGATATTAGGCTCTATTCTAAGTGTTTGCCATTAGGATATTGGGACAAAATGTTTTAGATTATTTGATAGTGTTTGACATTACTGGCTGTAGATTGAAAATATAAGGTAGCTAAAAAGAGCTGGTTGTGGACATCTGTTACATATTGGTAACTATGATATAAATATAGTATTTGATTTTGACATTTTTGTTAAACAGAAAAATTTGAGCCCAATATATAAAAGAAATTTTAAGATTACATATTGTTTTACAATAACTTATTACACAAAACTGAGCATATCTAGATATAAAAATAATTATCACACAGAATTCACCTATTTAATAACGTTCTTCGTTTAATGGTATTACTTTTACAAGTAGTTCTATCTTTAACGATAAAAATGGCTTTAATTTGTCAACAAACAGCTGTGACGATTCACGATGATCTTTCAAAGAAAATCAATAGAGATTAACTTAAACTTTAAAATAGTACACCTAAAGACACCATATGCACATAATCTTCGGATATCTAGATTAACATAATCCTTAAAAACTAGCATCGTATATAGTAGATCTAAAGGAACCATATGCACATAGTCTTCGGACATCGAGATTAGCTTAGTCCTTAAAATACTAGCATCGTATATAGTAGATCTAAAGGAACCATATGCACATTGTGTTCGAATATCGAGATTAGCTTAGGTCTTAAAATACTAGCATCGTATATAGTAGATCTAAAGGAACCATATGCACATTGTGTTCGAATATCGAGATTAGCTTAGGTCTTAAAATATTATCATCGTAGATAGTAATTTCATAAAATAACAGGTATAATTAATGAAAATGCACCGAAACAATTAAAATTCGAGAAGGAGGTTGAATCTCTCTTTTTATTTTTCTCAGGCCCTGCATTTGCATTGAGACATAATAAGATATATATCACAGAATAATTATTGTGAACAATAACTTAATTAGCTAAAGTGAAAAATGTCTGTACACACGTTACGAAACTTACCAAAAGAATTAGATATTTTCCTTAACACGGTCAGTTTAAGCCAGTTTTTGCCATAAATCAAATCTACAGTATACCCCACTAAGCAGCCAATCGTAAACTGACAAAGGTAAGGTAGAGCAGATAAAAGCCCATTCTATAGAAAATGAAATAAAGAAATTTATCAATGACATTAATTAGAACACAGAAAAATATTATTATCCACCATTTTGATTTATGAATGCTCATATTATGGTTTAATATACACGCATATGTATATATATATGTTGTAAATGTGAGTATTCCCGTTAATAAGATTTAGGACTTATATAATGGTAATTGTTAATGTTCGTTCTATGCGTGGGCAGAGCACGGGTAGTCCCTAACACATATTTTGAATGTAATATACAAAAACGTATACATATATGGTGTTTTCAGTATTTTTGTAAATAGACAAACACGCATGCCTTCATGCTCTTTCGTCCTGAAATAGACTCTGAAGACATTCAGATATTCAATTGTATTTAGTTCTTGAGTTTTATTTATATTATAGAGTTATGGACTGTAAAAACCAATACATTAACTCACCTTAGCTAACAAATATCATACCATGGCGAAACTTTCTTGTTATCTAATGAAGCTTAATATTTACGTTATCTATAGAATATCATAAAGTGTACTTGCTTCGGCGGTATATTTACTAAAACTGGAACTATAGACAGAAGATTGGCATGGCAAGAAAGGGGTAAAGAGAGAAAGGTTTCACACCTATCAGTAATCTTTACTGGTACTTTCAGTAGCTTTCTTATCAATGTTTTAAAACAGTTATGACGAAAATATCATGTTATTTGTGTTTATAAATGGAATATAATCCGAAACGTCAATAAATGTTGTTTATCGCTGCTATTTTCTTTACTTTAGTGATTATATTATTCTGTTACTAAAGTGTGAAGGCTACAAAGTATTCTGTACTACATATGATACAACCGTTTCAGTATTTCATGCACAATATCAATTTTAAATGGTCTACCAAAAGGGTTTTACATCTGACTTTGTGTGTGTGAGAGAGAGTGGGTAGGAGTTAGGTAAAAGTTTAAATATTTGGTTGTCTTTAAAATTGTGATTCGAAATTGTAATACGTAATATAGCTTTATATCATTAGGCTCACACGATATTGATAATTTTATTTTTTTAGTGATTCGTACTAGGCTATGTCTAACGTTATGTATATTATTCAAAGGAAAATCTTAGACCCAATGTTTCTGCTCAACGCTATGTTTAAAATTTAGGCTACTAATAAATATCAAACAATTGATAGCAAAATTTATTCTAATAGCATGTTATAATTATAAATTTTACTCAGGGTTTTTCTTCCATTTATATTGTTCGCAGCACATTTTAATCGTTCAAAAGCTACGTATGTGTTTCAAAAACCTTTTTTAAAAACTCCTACTACTAAATATATATTATTCCGTCAGAGAAGAATACACCATTTTATTTATTTATATTTTGCTATAAATGACACAACATGAAAAACATTACAACATGTGGCATTTGTAAAATAACAACAAACATGTAAACAACAGAATTAAAACTATTTATATTACAATAATTATTGTCGCCCACTGGAGGGCGACAATAATTATTTGATTATTTCTCTCGTGTCAGAGCATTAGGGTGGGTATTACTGGCGTAGAATTATTACTTCATAGCTGCAAAGTTAATAACTAGGTGTCTTTACCAGTATACAAAACCTGTTAAAAAATATGATATAAAGAACTTTTCATCTCTTAGACTCAATGGGAAGAACACCAGTATTAACAATATTATTTGTTCTAGATAATAGAAAACTATGGGGATGAGGGGGGGGGGGGGAAGCGAAAGATGACGAGCAAATTCATGAAGAATTCCACATTTCTGGGGGATTACGGCCGAAAATATCTTTAATAGCGAGATTACTCAACTGATGAAACAATGTATTCTGATTTTCTTAGACAGAAAAGTGTACTTAATTAAATATACTGGTCGCCAGGATGAATTTTAGTTTGTCTTGGCGCCAAACTACACAATAACCTATATTCGCTCTATCCACCACAGGAATCAAATCCCGAATTTTAGCGTTGTAAGGCTATACACTTACCGCCTACTCAATGAGGGACTTGATTTTTAGTTTTCCTCTAATTATTAATTATTGATATTAATTATACCATTTATTACGATATTGGATATTCGGAGGATTGTATGACGTTCTTTTATTGAGCAATATCATTAAAAACTCTTATTGAAATATATTTTTATGAAAAATCTATGGAGTGTTGCTTAACAGAGATAATAACGTACAATCTTTGTAAGTACAAAACATCACACAGGTTAGGATCGTTTAACGCTATTTATCTCCACAAATTTGTTGGCTGCTATACTTATAAAATCAAATGACTTCTTTTGATTATGAAAATGCTCGTATTTACGATATTCGATTAACGTACGCAAGCAAACGTTATCATTTAGGTTGTTGTTGTTTTTTTCGCCCAAAGCTTATCACGGGTTTGTTTGTTTTTGAATTTCGCGCAAAGCTATCTGCGCTAGCCGACCCTAATTTAGCAGTGTAAGACTAGAGGGTAGGCAGCTAGTCATCACCACCCACCGCCAACTCTTGGGCTACTCTTTTACCAACGAATAGTGGGATTAACCGTCACATTATAACGCCCCAACTGAAAGGGCGAGCATGTCAGGTTGGATGGGGATTCGAACCCTCAAATTGCAAGTAGATCGCCCTAACCATCTGGCCATGTCGGGCCGTCAAAAGTTGGAAATATTTTACAGTACTTGTTTTCGCGTACCATCGTCATTAGCTCCTACTATTCGTTGGCAAAATAGTAGCTCAAGAGTTGGCGGTGGGTGGTGATGACTAGCTGCCTTCCCTCTAGTCTTACACTACTAAATTAGGGACGGCTAGCGCAGATAGCCCTCGTGTAGCTTTGCGCGAATTTAAAAACAACAACTTTTGACAGTTACTTCAGTGAAACTGAAATTAACTTCACTTCAAAAGTTCTGTCTGCTATTGAAGAACATCACAACTTCAAATATATGTTACTGATATTGTCCTCAACGAACAGCGGATTAGAAACCCATACACAGTGAGGTGAAAACTCTGCACAGTTTTAATGAAAGAAAAAGATGTAATTGAATTTTCTTGTGATGGTTATTTGAAGAAATGTTTTTAAAATGTCTCTTTGAACACTGTTTTTTAGTTGAAACTTCTAGAACAGTACAAACATTATCTGACACTGCTGCTTTAAAATTCTGAATGTCTTTTATAACTCCATACATGTGCGAAACTGCATTCTCAACTGTTAACGAACGTTATTGAAAATTAAGTGGATGTCAAGGCTAAATGTTCGACCCGACCTTCGCTTGAAATTCACATCAAATATATCAGATACTTTTCATTTGTGCCAAAAAAAAAACAATCATATCCTTCCCATTCACGGATAAGTATTAAAATGTTCACTTTTTCTACTAGTTTTCATCTTCTTCTTTATTAAATTTACGCCTGTTTTAAAAAATGGTTCGCGTGTCTGTGATGCTAGAGAATCGCTAGAAAGCAGTTAGTCAGCAACACCCACCGCCAGCTCTTGGGCTACTCTTATCTGACCGGATAGTGAGATATGACGGCCATTTTTAACCATGGCCCTGAAATGAGCAGCGCCTTTTTTTTTTTTGCAGCACCGGGATGCAAACCATGAATCCTCGGGCTCTCAGCTCGGGCACGCTGGCCGTTTAGGTATATAACAAAAAAATAATTAACTACAAAACAAAATAAATTGAAATTTGTATTAAAAGAAATCTACATGTGTGTGAGACAAATACACGGATCTACAAAAGAAATAACAAAATCTCACTTCAAGGAATAACAAAAACTAACTTTCGAGGTAAATAAAGTCCCATTTTTTACATTCTGCCATGCTCAAAAACATTTTAAATATATATGTATATAATTCTTACCTGTTCAATGTCGAAGTGTAAAATGTTCTTCAGATAAGTTGGTAAGTCAATTAAGATTGTATAAAATCCCCAAGAATTTCCGTAGTGTGCTATTATCACGGCCCAGACAGGAAAAGAAGTCAGGATTTGCCGCCAGGGGATTGATTTGTTTTCCTTTGTAATATTATCTTGTGTTAATTGCATATCTTATCACTATACTTAAAAGTGTAAGAAAACATTTCATTTTTTTTTTCATAAATATATTTCTGAAGTTATAAAATTTTTATCATATAGGTAATTTATACGAAAAAAACGTTTTATTTAACATTGCACTAAACAAACATATTATACATCTCCTAAACAACAAATATAATGTACTCTTGATATCTCCATAAAATTATCTTACCTTTTCCCCGTAATTTTGAAATCCGTTTTCTGCTTGTATCTCCATGAGTTCCTGTTTGGATATTCTAGGATGATCCAAGGGAAAATCATGAACAATTAAAATCCAGACGATGCTACCCACACAACTGATTACACCTGAAAAAATAAAGGTCTGGTTTCTGATACATAATAATAACAAAATGCAAGCTAAATCAGATAATTGTGAATAATGATAGTTAAGAAAAGAATAATTAATTAGAATTACCAGTCGGAGTTATCCACACACACACACAAAGGATCGACTTTGTGGACTCCTCTAATGACTCAATGGGCTTATAATGCTTCCAACTCGAAGTTGTCTCTGCGGTAGATACAACATAATTAATTAGAATTACCAGTCGGAGTTATCCACACACACACACAAAGGATCGACTTTGTGGACTCCTCTAATGACTCAATGGGCTTATAATGCTTCCAACTCGAAGTTGTCTCTGCGGTAGATACAGCATGGCGTTATATATTTCTGAAGGATTGCATATAGATTTCAACTTGTCTTAACTCATGTTTATAGTTTTCATTTATATATTTAATTGTATTACACGTGTTTTACAAAGGCAGCTGTGTTTCTATAGGTGGACAGTTAAGATAATTAAGATAATATGTGTGTGTGATAAAAACTGACATATGTAATTCGCTATACTATAATAGTTTTCTCACCTAGACTACAGTGTTTATGACTTAATCACATGTTGAGACACACCAAGACACCCTAAACTGAGCTCGTTAACCTATTGAACTATCCATTTATAGAAACACCATCTGCCCTAGCAGCACTAACCTTAGTAACATGATTTGCTAAGTAATATCATCTGCCAACAGAACCTTAGTAACACATTTCTCTTGGTAACATCATCCACCTTTGTAAAACACCTGTAACACAGTTAAATTTATGTTGGGACGAGTTGAAATTTTTATGCAGTCCTATGTAAGTATAGTAACACTGTCTACCTATAGAAACACCATAAGCCTTTGTAAAACACAACTAATACTATTAAATATATAAATGAAAATTAGTTTATTTGTTTGGAGTTAAGGACAAAGCAACAAAATGGGCTATCTGTGCTCTGCCCATCACGGGTATCGAAACCCATTCTAGCATTGTAATTCCGCAGACATGTTGTTGTGCTACTGGAGGAGCAATGAAAACTATAACAATAAGTTGAGACAAGTTAAAATCTATATATAATATTATGAAGTATAGTAATGCTGTCCACCTTTGTAAAACACATGTAATACACGTAGTATGACCAACTATCTATAAAAACATTATCCTCAGCAAGACCATCCGCCTATACAAACATTATCCTTAGTAAAACAATCCGCCTATAGAGCCTTGATAAACCATCCACCTATAGAACCTTAGTAATAGCATTCGCCTAATATAGCAGCCCATCTGGTATCGAACTATGATGTCACCCATCCCATAAGACAGCAGTGCCCTCTTGTACCTCTTCATGAAACTATGACTCCTAGCATCATGCTCTCTGTTGAGTTACACTCGAACTATGATGTCACGTGACATCTCCTAGCAACACACTCTATGGCATCAGACAACTTTCATCATCAAGTGTCCTGGGGGCGTGACAACCTCCGGCCTTCTGGTGCCATGTTGTGGATATATAACATCACTTCCAATACAGGGGTACACCAACAACTACTTGTGAGACATTGTCTCAGTTAGATTCTGACACATGGTTGGTGTAAAATATCTTCAATGTTATTGCAAAGCCTTGGCTGGTTGATAACTTTCAAATTAACTCTTCCAGATTGTCCCACAAATATTTTGTAAGACCAATGACTGGCTTCTATGTGGGCCATATCAAGCTGTCAATTTTGTTACTTTGTAATAAGGCAAGGGTCTTGGGGAGTTTGTAGCAGAAACCACAATCATATAAGATAAAAAGCAAAGTAAACATTAGTCTACTGGCTATAAAACTTAATTTGAGATCTCGTGATATCTGTGTACATTTAGACATGCATATTCTAAAAACATATGCAGCCGTAACAACATTATCCTAATCACAGTTATTCGACTCATTGCTTTCAGACCTATGTTTGGATAAAGTCATACAATTTTGAAACCAACGTAATTTGCTTTTATTACTATACAAAATTTGTGATTAACCATTACGATTTACATGCAGTTGGTTAAAACAATGTAACCCATATTGCGACTACTTCATGTTTCAGTTATTTTGTTTTATACTTTCAGCAGTCTTTAATCTTTAATCGTTTCACTTTCTAAAATTCTCATAATTCACAGAAATTTCTCTTAGTGACTTTTCCTGAGTAAAGTGTGTGTTTATGCATGAACGTAGTGATAATTTACAATTATAAGTTCGGAAAATTTGTGTCATAAAAGTCACCATACTAACCAAATACATAGAAAGCAGATGGCCAACCACCAAGAAAATCAGAGTTGGACAATATGCCAGTCAAGGGCATTGTGATAACAGTGCCGATCTGAGCGCCATTGTAGACAATTGTACTCGTCAAACCTAGTTGAGATTTTGGAACCCATCTTGCCAATAAAGATTGCATAGCTGGGGTCATCCCGCCCTGGAGAAATAATACAAATTCTGAAATCAAAACTAAGGTTCCATGAAAACAGTTCTTATCGTCAAAAGCGAAAAATAAACAGATTATGTTTAATCAACTTGTTCGTGACATCACGGCTTTTTTAAAGTCATATTTGGAAAAAAGACATATACACAAGTATAGATATCGCAACAAGTCACAAGATCAAAATTATGAAACATTTAAATTTGAAATTTCTGAAAATCATCCAGGAGGTACTCATGCAAAAGACTTGTTAAGAAGGGACGAGGGATACGCTGTCTATCAAAGCCAAAAATAAAAGATAAGATCAACAAAAATGGAAGAAATTTGAAAGACACGAATAAGTGTTTTGATTTAGACACAATAACTCCAGCCTTAAGTGCCACGAAATATATATATACAAAAGAAACACTGGAGAAGCAGATATTTTAAGTAAAATATGTAGTATTATGAATTTATTCCATGACAAATATTGAAAGCATAAGAGTATTGTATTAAAATTTTCACTACAAGTTGTATCTTGTAATAAAATATACTTAATCAGTAAGTGACTCAAAACGAAACTATTAATTGTACTAAAATGTTTTGGCCTATTTGACATAGATGTCGTAAAAGTAGCTCAGAAATTCTTAAATATCTATTTCCAAAGATCCTTTTTATTATCCGTTACATTTTGCTTGAGATATATTTTTGTTAAAGTTGTGTTCATACTTAGTGTTGTTTAGTTTGTTTGTAATTAAGCACAAAGCTACACAATGGGCTATCTGTGCTCTGCCCACCACGGGTATCGAAACCCGGATTCTAGCGTTGTAAGTCCACAGACATACTGCTGTGCTACTGGGGGGCATATTGTTGTTTAGTGAAAAAAGTTTTAACAATATGTACAACAACAATTAAGTCTATCGTGATTAATTAACAAAAATCAATTGTCTGTTCACTTATTTCCCCTAAATCTATATAAATATAATATTACTGTCTGTTGTATATCCGTGTAACTACTTCGCAGGATGTGGACGGATCTTCACGTAAATTGGTATGGAGGTTCATTACGTCCATGTGGGGGTACAGATTTTCAGTTTTGTGTTTTGCGGGTTTTATGGGCGTTTATGCGTTTTTTATCACTACTTCGTCCCCTGTAGATGGATCGTCACTAAATTTGGTATGGAGATTCAATGGGTCCATGGGGAGATACATACAAGTTTTCAGTTCTGCATTTTGTGTTTTGCAGTTTTTATGGACTTTTTTTTGCGTTTTTTACAGTTATATATAAGGGAAACGACTTTTCATGTCCTAAGATAACCTTTTATTAATCATGAATTTACATAATTTCCGTCCAGGGGACGAGTACTCCAGCTAGTTTTGTAATATTTCTTTGAGTGTTAATCTCAACATGACTTAACAGTACTGTTGGACTTTATGCTCTAGTAACTTGTTTTGATCAAAACAATTTTTATATTGCATTATTAGATGGTAGATCTTATTTGTTAAACATTTACGGAATGAATACTCTTTTCATTATATATACATATATTTGCAAATGTCTAATTCGAAGATGTTCTTACGATTGATTCATGTTCCTATAAGAATCTCAGAAATTATCAACTTTTTCCAATGGACATAATAAAAACTCTCTCATCTTTGATACTGGAAGGTTCTCTTGACTTTGTGAATATTTTTGTTGTTGTTGTTTCTCTGTATTTCGTAATTAAAAGTTTTAACAGTCTGGTTTCTTAGCGAGAAATGTTTCATTTGTCTTTCTTGTAAAAACGGCCCGGCATGGCCAGGTGATAGGGCGCTCGACTCGCAATCTGAGGGTCGCGGGTTCGAATCCCCGTCACACCAAACATGCTCGCCCTTTCAGCCGTGGGGGCGTTATAATGTGACGGTCAATCCCACTATTCGTTGGTAAAAGAGTAGCTCAAGAGTTGGCGGTGGGTGGTGAGATTTGTTTACTTTAAATATGTTATGTATTCTTACCTGACCAAGACCCTCTACTATTCTTTTTGCAATAAAAACTCCAATAGGCAGCTGTAGTGACAGAGGTGTCAGAACCGTTAACACAGATGACAGAAAAATTCCCCAACCAAATACTCTTTTATCACCAAATCTTTTTGCCAGGATTCCTCCACATAAGTTTGTTAGAAGGTAGCCAAAGTAGAAACTACCCAATATGATTCCTTGAGTGTACTCATCCCAGATAAACTCCCCTTCCTGGAACAACATGGAAGAAAAATTAAAACCAATACCAAAATTCTTTTTGATTGTATGAAAGATTTGCCTACAAATTCATATAGAATATTTTGATGTTTCACTTTCCATTTCAAAACGTACTTGAACTTTTTGTTAGTGATATCGTAAGATATACTTTGCAATAGTTAGATGTATAATATTGGCTGTATCGGTCATAAGTCTGAGTCCAATGTATCAACACCCAAAAGCATAAGAAAGATTCCAAAACAAATTCTGTTTTGGATTACATTTTATATTTTACTCAATACTACAATATTAGGCATAAACATTTATATTCGAATATAACAAACTGAATATTTAGTACTTAGTAGATTCTTCTCTTCTTTTAACAATATGAGAACATTGATCAGCTGTGGATTATCAAATTATTATTAAAATCGTGTAAGTTTATATTACCGGCTTTGGCCTTGTCATTTAAATAACATAACACAATGTTCAGGAACAACAAGGGACCTATTGGTCCATCTCGGCTGTCCCATCCTCTAAACTAAACTAAAACTATTAAACAAATGAATTAAAAAGAAAACATTAAAGCCAGCCTTTATCACTCATATAGTTATCAAGCTGTCTCTTAAACTCATTTGAATTTATGGCTTCCACAACATCCGAAGGCAACCCATTCCAAAAGCCAATCACCCTGTTAGAAAAATAAAACTGTCTTAGCTGAAGATAACTGCTACCTTGCCAAACTTTATACTTATGTCCACTAGTCCTACTATTCTTGCTGTTAAGTATGAAAAAAGATGATGCATTAACACTATGAATTTTCTTTACAATTTTTAACACTGCCAGCAGGGCAGTATGTTTTGCATCAATATTTTGTTGAATTACAAATCCGGACCAACTGAATGCTATCCACTGGGCATTGTATTACAAGCTAGGATGTCGTGGATCCGCTTCGTCTTATGCTATTAAAATTAGCAACTTCCGAGATAAAAAACAATCTCACTCTGCTACGACCGTTTCACTGGGTACTTTTGCAATCAAACTTAAACTTTTCATAGTCACAAAGCTCTCCTAAAGTTTCCTTTCGTAGTATTCGTTATTAAATAATCAAATGTTTTTATTATAATTACAAAACAATATGAGGGTAAAGTACAAACAGAAACAGAGTATTTTTTACAGATTGTTAGAGCGAAGTTTGTTTTCTTTGTCGAACTCAGACTTATAACGAAAACTATGTGTAAACAAAAAATACAGTAAGTTATTTGTATTTTATTGTAATTGTGAACTGGAAATAGTCTCATTTTAAGAATTGTGTAAACAATAATCGCTGTTTTATAAAATGTGATTTTTTTAAACAAGATATCCATATGTATATTTATTCATAAATAAAACATAGATGCAATGTTAATTTTAACGTATAAAGACAATAAAGCATGATATAACAGCATATTTTTATCTTCAATGGTTTTAATTTCAAGCATAAATCTATGTTTATAGAATCTTTGTAGTTCTACAAAAGTCAAATGTCTATAATTTTTATTCATAAAAATTTCACTATCATGAACATTTTAAATTACGCCTACATTTGATGGTTGTTACCAGTGTTAGTTTATTTGTATTTTTACCTAATGGACAAAAATAAAACGACGTACAAAAGCTTTTAGAGGAATTAACAATATAATATGTAATTTGAAAATATTTATGACCTTCTGACCTATTAAACCTGTTTAATAAAATTACAGAAATGTGCAGTAAAATTAAAATCGGGAAATACAAGGTAGAAGTTAACGAGACACTAGATGGCGATTTGGTAAAAATGATAAATAATGTGGATCAAGACGATTTTAATAATGATAAATTGATTCCATATGTGTCAAGTTTAATATCTAAAGTTTGTATACCCAAACTATTTCTAAATATACATGTTAGTATCAATTTATTATATCATTTTTAAGCTCATTTAAAAGTTCATGCTCAGACTGACTTATTTGACAATTTCAAGTACTAGCCTCATTTTTTTTAAATTTCAAATCTTTTTAGGTTTTCCTTTCAATTTTCGAAAGAAATAGCTAACAATACACTTGATCTTCTAAAAAAAAATACTTACCTTTTGTGTCGTTTTGTTAGAATTGAAGACTCCTTCGGAATTTGGACATTCGATTGTCCATAGCTGGTGATGGTGAATCGCTGTGTAGTTGACCATAGCTACTATAGCAACATTCAAATTCACTCTAATTGTATAGCTGTTGAGAAAGTTTATGAAACCCAGGAAGACCAGGACGTGTCGGGCACGGAGACATTCTTTATATATGAAAAAAGTAGTTTAAAAAATAACAAATCTTTCTTTAGATAGGCCAGATTTTTTCATGTATTTTCCGTTGTATTTTCAAATCTTTGACGGACAATAAATATTGCTTTAACAATCAGGTGGTTCAAAGTGAAAGAAAATATTGAATTATAACACTCCACTTATGACAGTGGAAAAAGTGAAAATAAAGAATTTAACAATATATACTTTGACAAAGAATTTTGAGATACTTGCAACACTCAGAATAAATCAAGTTTGTACTTCTTATATACAATGCATTAAAGTAGGAATAAGAATATTAGAAAAATATCATAATGTTGTGATAATATTAGTGAAATTTAAAGAGAAATGTTACGATTACATATATTATATTCTAACGCATTTCACGTCTTTCCAAGGGAAAAATATTACACGTAAATACTTACACTCAATTTCGATTACGGGGAACCTACTTTGAGGTTAATAACACTTGGAGACGGCTTGAATGGTGATGTTGATAAAACCTGGTCGAAACGTTGTACATTTGCTGTTATGTTAAACTTATATTAAAGTGTTTTATTCATTACCCGTTCAAGCCGTCTCCAAGATTTGTGTTTGTTTGACAAGAAGTTATAATGAAAACTGGAAAAAGTCCTACCTCTACGTGAAGTTCTCGAGTTTGTTGTTAAAATTAGTGGTTCTGTCTCATCGTCTTTTGGCTCTGTGGTTCTGTTTTCAGTACTTAAAGTGTTTCTTTGTGTCAATAGTTTTGCTGTTTCATTCAGAGATTCGAAGAAAGAATTCGTCTTAACTACCATAGTTATTTATTTCGATACTATAAGGTATTTTCTACAATAGTGGATCATTCCTTCGATTTGAGTTAAATAAAGTCTTCTCGTGCTGGAAATCACGAGAAAAGCTAAACAGGGCGATTACATCGTTACGTAGCAACTGCAAAAGACAGACATCAGATAGTGTGCTAGCGATCACGTGGGTAGTTTATCTTTCAGAATGGTTCAGAGAACACGAGCAGCTATTGTTGCAATAATTAATGTTAGTTTGTGAATATCATAACGTTAAACAGCTGTTTAGAAAATCTGATCCTCGAATAGAAAGTCCTATATCGAATAACGGGCAGAGGATAGTAAAGTGGCAGGGGATCATTGACAAAATACCGCCTTTTATTGTGAGGTGTGTGTGTGTGTGTGGTGGGGGGGTTATTAGGTGAAACTAGCGAGATTGTTGGTTACCTTTGATAGAAAGCCACGAGAAGCAAACAGATCCTATTTTATTCCTATTTAATCGGTTTTATAAACGCTTTTAAAATCTAAAACTAAAGAGTGAATTCATGCGTATTAACAGTTACTAGTATATCACAATTATATTTGTACTGGAAATACCTACAAGTCATTGTGTTTCATTCGTTTTAAAACCGATTTTGTTTTTTAGCTAATAACTCACAGCAAGTTAAGTGTGGAATCAGACATATCTTTTAGTAGTTGTTGAAAATGTTTTGTGACTGAGAAAGGGGCCCTTTTGGGGGCATAATATTAGGAAGGCAGGGCTTGAACCCCCTTGTACACGTCACTACCTATTTGTTATAAGGATTAGAGTTAATTATATTTACAGTTGTTTCTTTTAACTGAAATAAGTTAGTATGTCGTGATTCTCATGTAAGAAACAGGGTTAGGTTTCATTCATAATTTTGTAACTTGCATGAACATGGCAAATTTTATATCTGGTCAGTACGTATCACGAAACATTTGATTTGCGACAGAGTATACTCAATGTTTCTTTTTATCGGAGATTACGCTAGCACTCTCTACGTAGGAATACAAAAGTCATATGCTCTATAAGTCGCCAGAAGCTTTTTTTTATCTAGCGATAATTTTTTCCTAATACTTATTTGCTAACTTTTTTATAAAATGGCGTACATGGGTTACTATGTTATAGAGTGTATTCTAAAGATTTATACATTTTGCGATGAATAGTAATAAAATTGGCAGTCAAGGATCGTGAAGACTGTTTCGCTTTATCAAGTAATTATAAAATTATAGCTACTAGGTAGGCCCTAGGCTTGTTGAATAAAGATGATGATGAACGAAATTAAAAAATCTCGGTTTTGGCTTTTCTCCGGTTTTCGACTTTGGGACGCTCTGGATAGCTGCAAAGCAGCATATACACTGGAGATAGAGCAACTATGCCAGGTAGCTCTTCATATCTGCTATGTATAGCTGGCTACTAAAATTCAAAAAATGAACCAAACAAGATAGGGATGGAAGTGGACATATCACTTGATCCTGCTAATGATCACATAGCAGCCTAAGCCGTCTCCATTTTACATGGAGAATAAACTTTTTACGGTTGCTATTGTTATCTGAACAGGAAATCAACGAAACTGGAAGTACCATACAGTCTTTCTAAACAGTAAACACATGACTTCAGTTTTTGATATAAGTTGGAACTTATTAAGACTTGATAATGATTATCTATAATCAAATAAATTTCAAATAATGAAAAGTTAAATAAGCTAGAACTAGAAGCAGTAAAATGTTTGCAACAAAAGCTTTGTATTTCCCGTTAGCTGGATAACATTGTTACTGGTTTGTGACAAGTTATCATAAGCGATATCACACGTTCAGGTGATGCCATATAACGGCAAGACATTTGAGTTAAACGTACAAAATAAAAATAGAAATGAACCACGTCATATTTTTAGTACTTCACTAATAATAAAAAAACGGTTATTCCAAGAACAATAAAGTTGAGCGCCATCTATTCTGTTGTGATAAATGATATGTGTTGAAAAAATTAATTATATTGTTATTTTTATCGTCACATAGCTTGTGAACTTAAATTCTTTTTTATAAGTTAGACCAACGTTTCTTACCTATGGACCACGACCCAAAATTGGTGTGTAGGGAACGATTTTATATGCATTATAGATAATGAATACGCTAACGTGACTAAATATGAGCTATTTTAATCACCACACTTGATTCCCGTTTATATGCTATTTTGAAACAGAATTTAGACAGGTTTTGATTTTATTTAGAGTTGAATTTATAATTAAGTAAAACATCTATCGAACATTTTTTGTTGAATAAGTAATAAATGCCGAATCTTAAAAGTAAAGTTTAAAATTTAGAATGCTTCTCATAATTTAAGAGGATATGTGTAACAGGCATTGGCTTTAATGAATAATGTCGTATGAAATCCATTTCTAATTAAACAGTAATTACAATTATCTTAAATTACAGCCACACATTTTTTGTTTATTGTTGTTTGCGTTCATATAATAGGCAAAGTCCGTCATTGAAAATTCGTTTAATCTTCAAAAAAATTTAAAAGTTTCAGTTAATAAGTAAACACATAATGTTACTCGCTCTTCCTTTTGTTATATAGTTATGGAAATATGTATTCGTTAAACTAGCCATCATATATATATATATATAGTTGTTTTCTAATACTACTCAGGGAAAAGAAAATTTAGGTGATTATATGATGCATCCACTATCCCCCATTTTTGGGCATTCTTTAACAGCGATTCAGTATCGATACAGAATGAGATTTAAAGAAAGAATCTCTGTGTCGATTAAAAAATTAATCCACTGAATTTCACATCAGTCACTTTCTTTGAACTTCTTAGTTTCGTTGTTGTTCGTGTCTGGTACGAATATTCTACATACTAAACACTTCCATATTAATTATTTCATATATATTAATAACTAATAACTTAAATTAATATCTATTAATCCCAAATCCGGTCGAGATTCTGTACTAAATTCAGCACAAAGTATCACTTTCTGAAGTAGGCCCCGATTATTGAATCTGTCAGTTGTTTCATAGGATACTTGTATTGTGTCCTACTTCACCTTGTTCAGAGATTAATGATATACGGCTGTCACATGAAGGAGAGATAATTCCGAATCCAGGTTCTCGTTTTCTGATTAGCAAGTTACAGAACGTGTATTGTGCACATAATTTCAACATTTTCAGACAGATCCATATTTAGCGTAAAGGAATCAAGATACGCTGTAGAAGTCATATCTTTAGTTCCCGTATTCTTCAATCTGCTGATCATATACATTTTATTTTCAGTTCATTTTCTAGTACAGTTTATTTTCATTTGCTTTTATATAACTACACTTTCTTTGTTCACTTTTCAGTTTTATACAGCTATATGCTGGCTTCATTTTTGACATTACAATGCAATAGTCCTACAACTAAACGATCAGTTTTTCATCTTCAATAAAGAAATAGCTTATTTTTGATTCTCTTTCACACTGAGTCTTCTGTCTTTCGGTCCACCTACAAAAAATCACTGCATCTGTTCTTCCATACACTATAAGTCCTCGAAAATCTAGATTTTACATAAATCAGGTAAATCTGTGCTGGATTTATCCTTTAATTACCACATATAACCTTATGGTGGATCATGTACAGAAAACGATCTGTATTATTCGAGGAAAACCTCCTATTAGTCTAGCTTCGAGTTTAAAGTTTTGATTAAAACATAAACATTGATGCATCTTAAATTATCCCACAAGTTGAAGTTTATTATCAGCTCGTATGTACTCCAAGTTATCCACCGCATTATTAATCAAACTTATGTAGTGTTGAATAGTACTGAAATTTAAACGAAGATAAAGCATTATCTTTTGGTTTAAGGATAAAATCATACAGGATAACTTTACAAAAAAACAAAAACATGTGTAACGGGTGGCCGGAAGGTTAGTTGTTTGGAGTTCGATTTGATCACCAGTTACAAATGAATTTATTCAAATCCACGTATGCAGTTACGAGTGGAGTACACAAGTCACCAACTCGAGGAAATTTACAATTAAAATAAATAACTGACTCGGAGACTGAGATACAGGCAACAAATAATACTATAATACACAATACTAAAATATTCATCCACTTATATATCAGCAAAACTGCTTGAGAATAGCTTTACATAAAAAATATCAAATTTTTCGTTCTGAACTAGCATCTGTTCATTAATCAGATCCTCAATAATACTCATTAAATATGAAAACACACTGAACAAATTATCAGTCAAACAGTTATGCGACAGACATTCAGACATAATTTAACTTTTGTAAACTGGTTAACACTTCTTCTAGGATATCTCTTAACCAAGTTATTATTTCTTCAATGAATCGTTCTCAATCTACAAGTGAGTTCTCTTTTAACATCATCTTATTATTCAAACATATTGTACGTCATTTACTAAATACGCTGTTAGACTAGAGTGGGTAGAGATATAATTGCACAGAGTGTGTCTGTTGAATATATTAGATTGACTGTAATACTGCCATTCTGTTAGAAGTAGATTCTTTTGGCTCCAAGAATTGTCGACGAGAACTAATTTCTGAGCCGAAAACACAAGGTTTTATACCCATTTTTTGTGTCCTTACGACTCTTTAAAATTAACACCATACGCTTGGTTTGTAAGTAGGCTTTCTGTTTTATTGGTTTAATTTTGCTGAATCATTTAAACAAGAACAAAAAACTTACGGATGATTAGTAGTGGTCACTAGCTGTTAGATAGCAGATTATTAGCGTGTATCTCTACACGTTCTTTTTTCCAATCAAAGTTCCACCAACTATCTTTTATATGGCTCGCTTCCTTTAATTAATGAAGATAACATAAACCTAAATCCTCCTACTACTACTCTGTTGAGAAAATATGGTAACATTTCTTTAAATTTGAAAATAGCCCACATCTTCTGCTTGCTTTAATTTTTCAATCACAAAAATATGAAAAGTTCTTCCTGGTATAATTTGGTACCATATCGACACTAGTGATCAAAACAGCTAAAATATAGCCAGGTGGTTAGGGCGCTCGACTCGCAATCTGAGAGTCGCGGGTTCGAATCCCTGTCCCCCCAAACATGCTCGCCCTTTCAGCCGTGGGGGCGTTATAATGTGACAATCAATCCCACTATTTGTTGGTAAAAGAGTAGATCAAGAGTTGGCGGTGGGTGGAGATGACTAGCTGCCTTCCCTCCAGTCTTACACTGCTAAATTAGGGACGGCTAGCGCAGATAGCCGTCGTGTAGCTTTGTGCGAAATTCAAAAAACAAACAAACAAACAATTATCCTTGAAATTACTACAGCTTAATACAGAATGGTTTTATAAAATGCTCTTCAATCAAAAGAATGAGTTTGTTAGCGACATTAAGAACATAATGAACGCAGTTGAACGCAGCTAATCAATAGCACCCACTCCTCAGTCTTGGAATACTCCAGTCTGACCGAATACTGTAATTTGATCACCATTCTTAAAGAGCACTGATGGTCAATCCAACTCTTCGTTGGTAAAATGGTAACCTAAGAGTTGGCGGTGGGTGGTGTTGGTTAGCTGCCTCCCCTATAGTCTATCACTTCTAACTTAGGGACAGCTAACGGAGATAGCCGTTGAGCATCTTTGTGAGGAGCTCTACAAACAAACAAAATTTTCTAGTGTCGTGTTTTGTTTTGTCTACTGCATCTACTTGTCAGCAAAGGTTTCCTACATATTCTGTTGAGATTCAGATAATAACATAATTCTTGCGTGAATAATTATTTTACTCTACAAAACATGATAATATAAGCAATTCATACTTGTTAATTGGAATGTCGTGTATTAGATGCAACATGTTTCAATGAACTACTTCTATAGGTGTTATGGTCAGTCAGAAACCTACCCAAAATTTTTTTTCCTTTTTTGCTGGAAAAAAATAAAATTTCAGAATCATTTTTGGCGCGGAAAAATACCATAAAAACCGGATAACCCTGCCGTATGTAAATAAATTCAGCTGTTTCTTAATCAGTTTTCCATCTTTGCGCGGCGCAAGTATGACCGAAGTAACGAGAAGGCCAGGACCACATGAAGAACATTAATACAAAAGAAAGGAAGCTTCAAAAACTGTTTTCATTGTGATCCTCCAGCTATGTGTACAACAAGACATTGACATGTCATCCCACAAAGTAGACGTAGAGTAGTGCAAAAGTTCCAAAAGCCAGTAAAAAAAAAGAGAGAGAGAAGGAAGAGGCAGAGCAATATGTTCTTATGAAATGTGTACTGAAGAGAGTGTTTCGTTACTAGATTTGGACATTGAGATCGAAAACATACTAAACGAAAACTAGAAACATGTTTATTCTCACTAATTATGCATTGAAATTGATTAATAATATCATTAAAACTAAAATAACTCTAATATTTGCTAAAATCAGAACAATTCGAATCTTTCCTTTGATTTTCTGGGAAGTCCAGAGGTAGCCGAACGTTTTCGCTTATTTCTTCGCGACCATAAAGGATTTTTAAAATCTGAAAGTTGCTCTCGCTTTTTTAGGCCATTCTGCACCTATTGCGCAGTTTCCCCGTTTGTTTTTAGTACTTTTTAAAAAAGTGCGCACGGCAGCCCCAAGGGCGGGTTTCTCGCTGACTGGTATCTTAAATGATTACAAACTATGGTCATCTTCTTTTTGGACAAATATCGGTTATGAGGCCTTACAAAGAGAAACACGTCAACATTTTATGAACTTAATCAATCCAAAATTTATGAACTTTTAAGAGTATCTTTGGCTTGGACCTGGTCTAGTTTATTGCCACATAGGAGTTAGTAGTACCATATTATGATACAAAATGAGGTCAAGCATTACTTAATGGTCAGCGTATTCGGACTGTGAATCCGAGGATTCATGGTTAGCAACCCATTGACACAAAAGCGTGCTCCGCACTTTGGATACGTGATCACCCTATAGGAGTGACCATAAAATCGCACCATTTGATCAGACAAGAGTAGCCCCAGGGTTGGCAGGGGATGCTGCTGACTATCTGCCTTCCATCAAATCCATCAGTTTATAATTGTGCATGGTAGCTTTATGCAAAGATTCTACAACAGGATACCTTGTTGTGAAGTTTTTATTGTGTTGATGTATGTGTGCTACCCTGCTATTGTGCTATCAAATTCAGAAAGGATTATTTTTTCTTGAGAAAGTAACATTTTCCGCAACTCAAAGAAATGAGGATCAAGAGTATGAATCAGTCTTTGAAAGGAAACAGTTGTTTGAAAGAATTGTCAGGTCTAGGAAAATGTTTATCTTTGGTGTCAGATTTTCATTGAAGTTGTGAATGTCCATGACTTCTATCTCATTACAGACTGTGAATCAGGAAGGATAGCCGCTGATATGTGGTACACCCAGAACATTCTGGCTCTAAAGGTAGTTTTAGAAAAGGGTGTGGCTATACAACCTATACAATTGATTGACCTTCTGAATAACTGGAATTCATTTGACTTTACATTTTTAATCCGGACTTTTGTTAATCATGATCCAGTTCTTGACCCTTCTGATTATATTTGTTTTAGTTAGCCAGAAAGTTTGTCCTCTTTTCTTAATGATCATATGATAGAATACCAGTATAAAGAGAGTCAACATGATGAGTGTACCCAAACCCAAGACTCCTGGTGCTGGTCTGAAACTGATACAATGGAGTCCATCGATGAAGATACATTGCTTGTCAAAGCATCCATCTACATATGAGACTTTGCTACATTGAATGTCAGATGAACCTAAATGTTTCCTAAGACCAGCCAGTTGATGTCAAAACCATCATGGATGTACCGGCACCAGCAGCCAATGAAGCAGTGGATCTAATAGAACCAAACCTGCAACCAGCCCAAAAAAAAAGTCAAGGCAATTTTCAAAATATCAGAAGTTGTACATCCATTGTCCCATCAGTGGATATACAACAACCCTCTAGAAATGCCACCAGGTCTGGGCTGATCTCTGATTGGATCATTACATCCTAAAATGGCAAAAAAATGTGCCCAGACTTTAAGACTTATTGAGGATTGACTGTGATCTAGAGGGTGGTGTTTGAAAGCTGAAGAATAGTGACCAGCCTACATCCATGGAGATCTTGTTGATTAATACCGCTACCACTGGCAGGGTGATGACCCACAGCAACCTAGCTTGCCAAGTATTGTCACCTGATCCAGCACCAACAGTGGCAGTGGTCCAAAATCAGTAGCGAATAGGAGGGCATCCACCTGAAAGGTGGTTGATCTACTGCTTCTGAAGAAGTCCCAAAAATTGCCACAATAGCAGCCAATGACTAGACTATCAATAACCCCATCTACCACTATCACCATACAACTCACCTTATAGCTAATCCCAAATCTGAAGCAGTATTGCTAAAAGATGGCTGCAAATTAGATCAAGGCCTGGGAATCATATAAGTTATAGGAGAACCAGTTAAATAAAAGGGACAGCCTGCTGTCCTAACTGGAAGAAGTCAACCAGTTACATGTGAAGTTGACACAGAGGAAGAAAGCCTTTGTCTGGGTTTGAGACATTGTTCATGCCAACACCACAGACAGTCATTGGTCAACTGCTGGTATGGAGGATCTCTTGATGTGGTTGATGAGAGGGGAATTGGACCTAGTAGTTGTTGTTGGGTAAACGTATATTTTACACTTATGTATATATACAGTTTGGAGGGATAACGACACAGATCCAATAAAAGTGACTGTCCTGCTTCCAAAACAATTACACACACCGCATTTATGTTTTAAATAAACATTGTTTATTGTATCCAGCCTCTTTATTTCCTTTTTCGAACTCATTTACTCAGAAAACTCAGAACTACTCTGTGATAAATATCCTGATCCAATTTCCAGTTATTCTGAAGAGATATCTTATCACTCTTAAAGGAAATATGGTGAACCTAAAAACATCACAACACCAGTAACCTAAAATATTTAAAGCAAAAGTTACAACAAATATTATTTGTGTACAATGCTTTATTTTAATTATTTACCTCTGTGTATTTTTTGCATTCCCCTTACAGTGTAAGTAAGGCCGTTTCTTATTGTGAGCGGCGTGTGCCTCCGCAAAGGGCAACCACTTTAATGGGTGCCAAAATCGACAATGCAATTAGTAGTTCTTGTCAATTTTACAGGAGTAGAGGCGCATGATACAAAGTTCGCAAAAGTCACAATTTTGCCTAGGGCCTGGCTCTGTTTATGAGATATTTACATAATTATTAATGTCCCAGCGTTTACTAGACGCCCTCGTTTGTTTAGTATATAAGCCGGAGATAGATTGAAGAGAGGTAATCGAATCAAGGGAGCAGTAGGTAACGTACAGAAAGTAAAGTGTGTGAATCGCTGTGAATTATAGCGTGTGTTTATAAAAGTAGTTATGTTTAAAGTGACCGTGGAAATTAAGTGTATTATAAAGTTTGAAACGAGAAAGAATAAACTAGTTTTAATTAAGAAAGGACTTGTATCGCTGAAGTTTCTAGGAAAAAATTTTTACGGGAAATTATCAAACAAGCAGATACCAACAGTTTGTTAATTATATTCTGAGAATTTTCTAATTTTTTCTCATTTTATTTTTGCTTTTACTGTATATTTGAAATATATGACAGAAAAATCAGTACTCGGTCTTTGACCTCATTTCCTAAAATAAACAAAATAAAATTGTTTGATGGAGGGTCTACGTGTGTAGATTATATAAGAAAATCAACAGGTTGACATCATTTATAAATAATAAAATGTAAACACACTTCACTGAATTTTTATGTAATTATTATAATAACATTTTCTCGAATGTTTTACGTTTTTTAAATATTATTCTTAGGGTTTTCTATTGTTGTCTCATTTTATTTATACTTTTACTGTATGTTTGAAATTATATGATAGAAAAAGTTATTACCCAGACCTTGATCTATTTCCTGAAATTATATAAAATAGTCTGACACTGAAGATTTACGTGTGTAGTTTATATAGGAGAATCAACAGGTAGGCCTCATTTATAAAATGTGAACACATTTCACTGAATTTTTCTGACTGATAAAACACTGACAATTCCAAGAAACGGCCTTAACGATTTAATTTTTAAGACAAGACTTATGTACACATTAATTTATAAACAAAATTGAGTAGTTTCTAAGACTAAATTTAAGTTGTAAGTGCGACTGTAGTGTAAAACTGTAATTAGAATGTGTAACAGTAACGGAGTAAGGCGTCTTAAGTACTAATATTAATATATATATAATAATAAGACTGTCTGAAGCCTAAGACCTGAGTCAGGGTAACTTAAAAATAAATGTTTGGTTCTTTGAAATGTGATACAGGTTAGGAAGTAACGAACTAACAATAACATTTGGTTTACAAAATATGTATTTTCATATTTAACTTTAAGTGTGATATATTGGCACATTTTAACTGAAAATGAAATTAATTCGTTTTACTTTTACATTTGTTTATGAGTAATATTATCAAGGTTTCTGTAAAGTTTCAGTTTTAAATTAAATTTTATTTATTCTAAAATGAAGAGATGTTTGTACCATGTTGTAGAAGTAAGTACATTTGATTTCATGTTGTTTTACTTCTCATTTTTCTGTTTTAACAAGTTCTTCCACTGGATCCAGCATTTCTCTTTTTCCTTCTCCCGATTATGCCATACCTTCCCGCACCTCTTCTGCAGATTCTGCTTGGTCTAATTCAAACTTTTTAGACATGATTTCTCAGGTTTGTTTCATTTTATTCATTTCCCCAATTTCTTACACTCTTGTTCCTTCCTTATTGCAGGACACCCCTTCCTCCCATCTTGTTTCTCAGTTACAAGCTGGTGCTAGCATGCCTTGCCCTCCACGGGCTACAGATCAGTTTTTCTGGGCTTGCCATCAGGCAGATTACCTCTTTCTTGATTCTGAGCAGTAAGAATCACTACTGCCACTACTGACCCAGGCAATCGTGTCTGTTTATCCCAGGCCCAGTTTTTTGCCTCTATCTTACCCTTACTATTCTCTTGCAGTACTTTTCCACCTTGCACCTTCTTTCTGAGTCACTCCACCAATCTACTAAGGGATTTTTTGGGGATACCTTCTTTCTCCTTACCTCTACACTGGTGTGATTGTGTTCCTTGGCTTTATCTCTTCATACATGGTTTCTTTCCTGTTGGGAGCTTCTGGGGAGAGACACTGTCTTGTCTCAGGTTCATTTACTGTCCACTTACCTTTGGGATTTGCAGATGGCCCCTTTTCTCCGAAGGTCCGTATTTGGGAATATTCCTGAAACATTGAAATTGTGCATGGAATCTGTGAGGCACCATTCGACCCTTTCATTCTTGGTTGCTTGTTTATCTCTCTCTCTGGGCCCTTGCAATCTCCTGTTCCATGTCTGACCTTCTCCTGTCCTCCCACTAGGGGTTCCATGTTTCATCATTTTTATCAATGCAGGTCTCATTGCCACCAGTAGTACCAGTGGCTATCTTTTAGGTTTTGGTCCAGTGTGGGCTTGTTTGACCAATTTTGTTCCCCTCTGTTGGGAATTCGCGACTGATCATTGGGTTCTACAAGGTTTTTGTCAGAAGGACTTCTCATCTAATTCCTTTCCCCACCCTGTTGTCTACCATACCCATATCCTTTCTGTTACCTAAGGATCCTACTACCAGTCGTCTGTCAGAGGTGGTACAGACTTTTCTATCGCAGAGCATTATCAAGTCTGTCAGCCATCCTTACCCAAGCTTTTACTCCAAGTTGTTTGTGGTTCCCAAGAAAACCAGGGACTGGTGTCCTGTAATTGATCTGTCTTGCCTCAATCAATTTCTGGATCTTCCCCAATTTACATTGGAGTCTTTTCTCACTCAAAGGTGGGCTTTCAGGGCTTTCTCTCTGAATTTGTGGATGACAAAGGTAGACATATTGAATGCCTATCTACACATTCCTGGGTGCAGATGCTATCTTTGGTTTCTCCTTCACAGGGCTGTGTACCAGTTTTATGCTTTGCGTTTTGGGCTTGCTTCGGCTCCATGTCTTTTGTTTGGTAGTCAAAGCTTTTGCCCGACTTATGGATGCTCAAGGATTGCACTTCCACCAATACATGGATGACTAGATTCTGTTAGCTTATTTGTCTACTTCTGTCAGAAGCTGCTTGAATGGGTTAGATTATAAAGTTCAAGAAGTTTTTGCTGTCCCCTAACCAATATCTTGTCCACTTGGGGTTCTTTTTCAACTCCCACCTCAGTTGGGCCTAACCTTCTCCTTTGCGATTCCATTTGATGGAGCTTTCAGTTCTCCATGCCCTTGCTGCTCCCTCTCTTACTGATTGTGAGGTTCTACCACTTTTGGGGATGTGGGCTTCTCTGGATTCACTTGTCCCCTTGGGTCAGGCACATATGCGGTCTCTTCAGTGGACTCTGCATGACCAATGGAATCTTGCTTGGGATTCCTTGAATTCTCCCATTACCCCTCCCTTTTCCCTCATTGATGATAAAAGAGGTGATGGTTCTCCCTCTGACTCTGCACCTGAGATTGCTGTTGCTGTTAACAGTGGGGTGCCAATTGGATTGAGTTTGAGTATGATGTACCCTCCCACAGGGCACATCTCTTACTACCATCATTCAGATGTTGGCTTCTTAATGTCTGGTTATTTGTTGATTACACACATGTGCCTGTTTTGTAGATTGATTTGCACAGTATATACTTCATTCTACTGTACTCGAAGTGAAGACAGTGTGGACCATTCTCCTACCATGGATCGGAGGTTATATTTGTGACTCTACTTGCTTTTGGTTGACATGCTGCACCCTAGCTGCATTACACCTTGGAGCACATCCATTTTCACTTTCCCACAAATTACTGTCTGTAGAGGATTCATATACAGTCTCTCTTCAATGGGATTGAGATAATTAAAAGATGTGGTTTAGATTCCAATCCAACTGTCTTCTCTCTCTTTTGGTTGTGCTCCTCCACTTTTTCCGCCAGTGTCTGTGGCACCTCTTTTCACACTGGGCAAAGAGTATACCTGGTACAGAAGTGGTGCAGTCTCCCACATATGATTCTCTATAAAGAGGATCCTCAGTGAAGGGTGTTCTTCAGATGCTTTTGAAGGTTACTTCTTTTTATCCTTCACACTGGTCCCACTACCTCATCAGAGTGGGATTCTAGCTTTATATGTGAGTGGAGGTAATGTACAGTATCGGATGTTATAATTTTCCTATACTGGAAATATTCGTGACAGGTACTTACCTTCCATTCACATTTCCCACCCATCCTCCCCACTTAAAATTGGTGCCTCCTTTTCTGCCTACAATTAAAGTGATGTTCAGTAGAATCAAATAGAGGGAATCACATGTGTCTGGAGAGTATGTTGCACTCCTATTGGTGAAGGGTTTTTGTTTGATGATTTGCATGCAAGATGCAGTTGAACCATGATAATTTTGGGGTACATGGGAGTGCAAAGCTTGTAGCATGTGACAAATGGTTTGTATATAGAGGGCAGCACTGGACGAGAATAGCTGTATATGTGAGTTTTCAAATTACCTTTGTTTAAGAATTGAGGAACTTGATTGTATGTAATTTCTGTGGAAGAAATATCTGTCTCATCAAATTATTTATTAGCTTGTATGTATACAATGAAATGTACTTTAAATAGAGTATTTATTCAAATGTTAAAATGGTAAACATATTATAAACGTAAAGCAATTTTATTTTTTTATTTTTTAGAAAATGAATCCAGTAAAAAATGAGAAGAATGAAGGCCAATCCTACTGGACACAGTAATGTTTTAATGGAATACCTATCTCACTATAGTAACAAAATATATTGTAATGAGTGGTCTACAGACTACATGTACCTTGAAAGTAAATAAAAGTGACATCTCTACTAAAGTATTCTTTTACCACCATATTTTTGTTTATTTTATTCTGTATTCCTTATTAACTGTTTTTATTGGTGAATCTAATATGTGAAAGCTTGTTAAAGTTGCACACTTTGAATTTTATATTCAATTTTGTAGTTTAAATTATTAAAGTTGTTAAAAATATTATTTTCTTTTTCAGATATGTTATACTGTGTAATTATTTTAGTTACTGTAAACTTTTGTAATATTATAAATATTGTTCAACGTACAGGATTTTTCCTAGTAGTAATTTAAAATAACATAGATGTATTAAACTCTATAAAGTATATGAATTCATCAAGTCATTATAAAAACTAGACTTTTTTAACAGTGCAACTTTTGACCACATTTCCTTTTCAAGACTTGTATCTTATTATAATGCACTCTGTGCTGCCTTTGTCTGCTCGTTATCTACTTTTACAGCTTTAGTCTGAACATTACCATTATTGCCAAGGATAGTAAACCTAACACAGGGAGTGTCCTAATTGGCTTAAATTAGTGAATTTGGTATGTATTTACATTACGTATACACATTATTGCTTCAGTAGATGGAAGTGAGACAGCAGTGATGACAATAAGGCATAATTTTTGGTGTTCCACTCTTACCCTCTATCAACATTAATAGGCTGCTTACTGCTGCTGGTCCCTCCTCTACTCTTCCACATCTTACTTCTTTTACCTATTCTTGCGGATTTCTTTAAAGTTTTTTTTGTCCATTGCTCCATCTCATCTGGTACTTCTTCCTTATTGGGGCCTTTGTGGGATTATTTGGGCTCTTACATGCTGCTCTTTTGAGCCATTAGTGTACTGTTTTCTTTTATCATTTGTCTCTTAAAATATATTTTCTCCTTCTCCCTGCATGTGATCATCATCATTCAAACATTTATGGATTAGACACCTCCCATACATTATATCATACAGACCTGTTGACATTTCCTGACTGCTCCTTTCTTTTGAAGACTTGAGCTGCTTGAGAGGGTAATTGGATGCTTTCTCCTATATCTGTCCCTTCTGTTTACTCATTTTACAACCATTTTGATCCTAATCTTCTTTTGTGTTTTGTATGAGCTGTTCGTTGGTGTCTTGCTTGGACTGCCCTTTTTCATGGAAACTACTATCACCTGTTTTAATATGGCATGCTTCCTCCTCTCAGGATTTGTTGCCTTTTCCGCTATAACTAGAGAGATTCATAACTCATCCATTTAATATATTTTTCTTTGGGTGAGTTTGACCATATGCTTTTTTGCATCAACTCCCAACAGGTTTGGTATATCACAGCCTGTTTTGCCTTTTTTTGATGCTGGCCACTGGATGAGATCTTGCAGGCTGATGGATGGATTACACCTAACACATTCATCTTCAAACATTTACATCATTGGATGGTTTCTTGTGCCTCTTATTTTTGCCTTCCTTCAATTGTCATTTTACGGTCTACCCAGAAGCTCTAGTGTTGTGAGTTTTGCATGTTGAGTTTCGTATCTAACTCCATCACTGTTCTTGTTTCATTTCCTTGTCCCTCACAAATTTCATGGCACTACCACATGTGGGCTATTGTTTTGGGGAACATTCCAAAACAAGAAACAACAAAAAAAAGGAGAAAACAAAATACACCATAATGAACATAACATGATGAACTAATAATATATTCCTTATGTTTGGGGTCATCAGATCCCACTGAAATCCTAATTGAGTGAGAAACTGTTAAACCCATCTGCTCATACTCAGTGCCCACTGTTTAGATGGGGTTTTCTGTAAGAGTTATTTGGCAGCATATCTATAGAATTGACAAGGCTGTTTCTGCATCTTTTACAAAAAAATAAATTACAGACAACATCAAGTATAGTCTTGTCTAGCACTTGCTGTACTTTCTGTCTTTAGTTGAAGTAACCATTTGTAACGTCTCTTGGTGGGGGCTAAATTTCAGATATGATTTGGCCTAATGACATTGGTCCAGGCACACACACACACTGGTGTTCTCCCCTACTCACATTCCATCCCGCTTCATTCTTCTAGAGTACAGGAAAAACTTAACTATCCCATTCCCAAGCTGCTGGTGATATCAATGTGGAGAGTTTCCTCTGTGAGTGGTGCCTTAACCTCAGTAAGAGACTGATTGGACCCACCCCTTCATTTGAGATGTAGGGCTGGGGTATTACCTGAAAGTGTAGGACAACCCGTTATGATATTTCCCAAGCAGTTCCTGGAGGATATGTAGAACCAGATGGGACTTGGGATGTGGGTGATCCAGTTTGGGGAAGGGGTGTGAGTTAAGGCAGGTTTGCTAGTTTGGTTTGATGACAACCTTTATAATCTGTTTTTTTTTAAGGTGTAATCTCATTTGCTTATAACAAATTATTTAATTTTAATTCAACCAATTTTCTCTCATGTTTCTCTCATAGACGTGGCATATAGTGAACAAAGGTCATGGTGATTATAAAGCTCTACTTCTCCCACTATAATCATATAACAACCTCAACCTTCTAGTATTTATTCTGCCATCCATTTGAGTAATCATCATTTCAGTATTTAATATCTAAGTTATTTCAGTCTCCTTTCCATCCAATAGCTCTGTCAGTACTTGTTCCCTAATCTAACTTTCGATGTAGAACATGACTAAGATGCTAACCATTTTGTCCAACTCATTAATGTGTTATAGTATTCAGTTTACATTTCTGACTGTGAAAACTGATCCTTCTTTGTGGATTTAAATCTGCTTTCTCACTTTTAGCTGACAAGAATATTTATCACACTTCTTTTGAAATGAATTTTAATAATAACTAGAAATATTTATTTACTTGTATCTAACAGAAATGTTACTATACTACTGTCATCTTTATTTAACATAGTATAATAAACAGATGTCTACTGTTTGACCAAGCTATGCAGTACATGACTGTTTAGTAATACATCTGAACTTTTACTTACCCATGTTTTTGTATTTCTTGGTATACATATCTGCAACATGGTAATGTTTCAAATGCATCATACATGTACAGTTTGGAGAAGTGTTGCAAGAACATTTGATTCAAGTTGTACAGTTTTCTTTATGAACAGAAAGCTTGTATAGTTGTCAAGAGCTGTTTAAAATATCTTCTGCACTTTTCTTTTAGTGATTTAGTTGCTTTTATTACAGAAGCATAATTTTATATCTCAGCACATTTTGTATATCCTATGCATGGAGACAGTGAGTTTATGTTTTTGGGAACACAATTTGTTACTGAGGCCTTCTTTATAGAATTTGTTTTCTTTGGTGATAAGTATTAATGGTGTTCATCATGTTGATCTTAAACCACCTGAGCTAGTGATGGTGGTTATCAGACAACCATCATGAAGCCTCATTACCAGTTCCACCCTTCTGATATTTATATCGCTTTGGCACTAAATGTTTGCAGTGTAGCCACTGAACATATGGATTGCTCATAAATGGCCACTGTTTCAGTGCTTTTTCCCCGAAAGTGACATGCATGTATATCTCTAGTTCATTCAGTCTGGCTTTCATGTCTGAGTGGGTATTCTAGCTTATGTTACAGTATAAGGAACGTATCATCCTTGAAATTAAAATTAAAAAGGGGCATATATTACTATGTATTTATCTGATCTTCACAGTGCATTGTGTTTGAGAAAAACTTAATAAGGTAAGGTAGTGTTTACACCAGGTAAAAATGAGGTACACGTGTGTTGCTTATCTGTTTCTTCACTTGCAGCTATCTATATAATTTTCTCATTATTCAATATGACATTTAATTGCATATATATTCCTAGCTGTAGAACCCAGGATTCCAGACAGTTCAAATTCTTAGATCAACAACTGTTGTACCTAATGAATCCTGATATTGAATACATTGTAATAATAACAAGATCCACAAAATATGCTGGACAATTATAGTCATTATGAATACTTGAAATACACTGTATGGTGAACCATGTCATATGGTTGATGTCTTCTGCATACTTGCACAAGGAAACATGGGGGAGTGTATTATACCAGTTTTAGAAAAAATGGCATAGTGTGTACCACTAAGCAACTGTTCAGTGTTGCTACCATAAATTTTTATTACTGCATCCATCTTGACAATGTTGTTGGATATTGTAGCATCTAACACATTATTACATGAAATGTCCAAACCTCTATTACAAAGACATCTTTCAGTTAAGGAATGATTGTTGAATTATAATGACAGACATGTACCTTCAGTAAGCCTCATAAGAAGTATCCAGCAGGGGTAGGGTTATGGGATGTGATCAGGCACGATGTAGTTTATGTTACATATCAAATATTATGGTATGAATCCCTTAGTAACCAGTGAGGTAAAACTTTCATTTTATAAAATAGATTATCATATTTGCTGAAGCTCATGGATTGTGCATGTTTTGAATTTAAATTAGTGAATTAATATTGTTTTTTTAATGCTAAAATTAAGGTTTGATTCTGTGTAATCACTTTTAAGAGAAAAATAATATGCTAAGCAGTGTTTGAGTACATTGTGCTGCAGTGATACTGGACTTTTGTTTTTTTTTAAAATGGGTCTTTTATTTTTTAAGGTCTGAGAGGTATCTGTGGCTGGCAGTACTCTTCAGTGGAACCTCAATTTTGTACTTTGCTCGTGTTGCTATGCCAATTACCATGCCAACTGTTGCTAGAGAATATAGCTGGAACAAAGTCGACTCAGTAAGTTTTAAACCGGTATTACTGTTTTCAATCAAAATGCATCATATATTGCTTTTTTTTTTTCAAGCTGGTAAAAATATAATTGTTAAGTCTCACCATTCAGATTTTTTTTTTTATTATTTCGAAGACTTCATTGTTTACTCTGTTGTCATAATAAGCAGTTTAAAAATATGGAATGTCTTAGGTAACTTTGTGCAAGACATATCAGTTTTAACTTCTTGAAATCTATAACAAAAACTCACATATGTTTGTGCTTAGTTTCAGAATGTTATATTAACAATATTATCATAAGATAAGGTGTCAGTGAGATAAAAGATTTATACTGATATTATTCATCAGTGGTGGTGGTGAGAGATAATCCTGGCTAAACTTCTTAATAATCGGATAATGTAGATAGATAATAATACCCAAAGGGAATACTTGTATGCTAATTTTATTACCAAGAAGGATTATGATCATGGTTCTTTGATCATTCAACTATAGCAGCATGTACATGTGTATAATGCAGTTATGTGGTGGAAATAATGGAATTCTGATAGGTTTTATTATCTTTTGTGGAGTTCTCTCAGCAATTTTATGTAAGCTTGGAGTTTCTTCATTGACATTAAGTTTCTCATTGACACTTATTTTGAGTGATGGTTACTGTTCAGCTTGTACTAGTCAGATATCAATTCTGTCATACTGATTTTGTGCTGTTTTTTTAATTCAGAGTACATTTTGAGTTAAAGAAGCTGAAGTGTATTTGTGTCATTGCAATTTTTCCTACATCCTACTTTCTGTGTGTGTATGTATATTTATGTGTTGTTGTTTTTTTTATGAGTTTACTTGTGTTTAGTCTTATGCTAGCACTGTTTACCAGTGCCACAGCACTCTTACCATTTTGCAATACAGCTTACATTTAGTTCTGTCTGGTGTTAACATTCCTTATATACCTGAATGCTGTTTTGTAGTTTTATACTCAGAAGTAAGTGAAAACATCAAGATCTTTTAGTGGTGGTATAAGGAGTGACTTGGATGTATTTTTCTTTCTAAGTAAAAGGATTAATGAGAAGTTTGACTTATTGCCATGTATTTTAGTGCCAAGTTGTATATAAACAGTTCTTGAATTGAGGGGGAATGGAGGTGAATGTTGTTCCCATTGTTAAAATAAGTATAGATTTTGTTTTCCTTATTAATATGACCATGCACACGGGAATATTTTGAGAGTGAAACCCATGACACTCCGAGATATGGCATGAGTTCCTGGTTTACTGTTTCCAGTACAGAGGCTAATCAGACCTCTCCTATCCCATCTCTTTTATCTAGCATCTCTCAACAGTCAGTTGGGGTGGGGTGTCACTCTGAGTTGAGGCTGTCTGTGATCTGATTCATAGTGAGATGGAGACATATATGCAGTCTGGGGGGGGGGTTTTCGTCCAGAGGGTTCTGAGGCTGCTTTTGCGAATGATCCTGGAAGTTCTGGAGAGAACTTAGACTCCTTTTACTAGGTCGGCTTTTCATGAGGCCAGTTTGGATCAGCCACCTTCAGGTCTCAGTTAGTGAATTGGGTGTGTGATGTTCTGGGTTACTCTGAAAATTTAAGCTTAATCTCACTTAATTTGAAATTAAGTTTGTTTGTATTGAAAGAGGACAAAAGTTGAGACAAAAATCAACATAAACTGGTCAATGAGAAATATTGTAAGAATGTTTAGGATGTCATACCTTTCAAACAATCACATTTACATTCTGGTTACCTAACTTCCTCACTCACTTTTGTTCCCATGCGTCTAGACACTCTCTTAAGAAAGAAATTATTGGTACTGTAATATGTATATATAGCATTAATATGTATTAAGCTGTCAGGTCAAATTTAGTATTAATATGCTGTTTTTACTTAGTCATACTTACCATACAGCACTTCCACTCCCCAAAGTTTTAACCCACTGACTGCTGATTCACCATATAGGGTATGGTCCACCTCCGGCAGTTGAATTCAAGTGTGCTGTATACATTGTACAGCTTGCTAAGATTCTGCATACATTTAAGGCAGTCGTAGTCAAAGTGTTAAAGATTTTATCACTTTTTTTTTTTTTCCACATTATGTTGCTTCTTGAACTTTGTGCACAAGCGTCTTGTGTAAAAAAGTGTGTGGTATAAAAACATGGTCTGCTAGTGCCTACGTCACATGCAAAATCATGTAAAACTACATGCGTGCATGTGATTTCGATTTCAACCACATGGAACTTGGTGTGTAATGGCTGCTACTGAATACTGACCAGTCAGAAGTGGAAGTTCATAGACCCCCCCTGCCCCCCTGCTCAACATTAAGAACAAATGGAAATCAATTTCACAACTAGTGAACTATATATTTATCATTTTTGTGGATTCTCTGAAAAATCCTGGGTATAGAACTTACTTACACACAAGTTGATATCTCATTTTATTTGCAGCATGTAGTATTCCACTTGCAAAATGCAAGTGTTATATGGTAAATTTTGAGTCCTAATTTATGTAACAATTTATTTTTTTTTACTTAGAGTATTATATACTTTAATTTTATGTTAGTATTGCATAAATTGTGGCATGCATAATGCATTCTTTTTAGTAAAATCACTCATTTAAAAACCTTTTATTTAAAAACAGTTAGCAAGCTATCATAATTAAAATTCATTTCAAGCTGTTGCAACCATATTAATTTTCGAGCATAGTGAAGTAAATAATATTGTATTATTGGCATATTAATTTCACATTTTAGAAGTGTAGATTGAAGGTTAAAGTGATCAAGTGTAAAAAGTAGATGAATATAACAGAATTTGCTGAATTACATGTATATTATGAACAATAGTAAGTTTCGAAACTGTGATTTTTGGGATAATAGATTTATTTCTGTACATTGTTTTGTCTCTAACATTGAGACATGATCATATACAAGTGGAAATTCAACCTAGAAGTTTATTCTGATTTTAAGCCACAATATTTAGAAGTCTTAGAAGGCTAAAAAATAAAATATTTTTTATACTATTAAATTTTTCATGCCTGAGGTTTTTAGGTTAAGGTATTTTTTGTTTAATGATTAATATTGTGTATTATATATATTGCCCACCACGGGTATTGAAACCCGGTTTCTAGCATTGTAAGTCCGCAGACATACTGCTGTGCCACTGGGGGGGCGAAACTGCTATTGTTGTTGTTGTTGTTGTTTGTAGTTGTGCACAAAGCTACATAATGGGCTATCTGTGCTCTACCCGCCTGGGGTATCGAAACCCGGTTTCTAGCGTTGTAAGTCCGTAGACATACCGCTGTGCCACTGGGGGGGGGGGGCGAAACTGCTATTAAAATAACTTACGTGTTGAATGAAAAGCAGAAATACACAAAGGTACAAATAAAAACAATAATATTTATTTATACAGGTAATGTGTGTCAATAATGTTTACTCTTAATTGGTCGTTTCTATGTGTTTCGCTGAATGACTTCTGGCTGCTTAGATGGAGAGGCTTTCCAAGATAAAAAGAACTAAGTATGACAAGCGAGAAAGAGTTGTGTAGATAGTATTTGGATACCCAAATTGTATAGTGAGACCGAGGTTCAAGTGTAGTATTCCACAAGCATTAGAGCACCTACATCAACAATCATTCCGAAAAACATATTCCAGGAAGATGAATCTCCATCAAGTGTAGTATTCCACAAGCATTAGAGCACCCACATCAACAATCATTCCGAAAAACATATTCCAGGAAGATGAATCTCCATCAAGTGTAGTATTCCACAAGCATTAGAGCACCCACATCAACAATCATTCCGAAAAACATATTCCAGGAAGATGAATCTCCATCAAGTGTAGTATTCCACAAGCATTAGAGCAC
>NW_013665611.1:4133937-4141059 GCF_000517525.1 Limulus polyphemus
GTAAGTCCGCAGACATACTGCTGTGCCACGTGGGGGCGATATATATATATATATATATATATATTTATACCACTTTCTAATTATTTTTTACTGTAAATGGTTGAGGTTGTTTTAAATTCATTATCATCTTACTAATTATTTCTTTTCTTAGGGAATAATTTTATCCTGTTTCTTTTGGGGCTATGCTCTTACCCAAGTACCTGGAGGAAACCTTAGTGATAGTATGGGTGGAGATTATGTTTTATTTGTAGCAGCCATTGGATGGTCCCTACTCACTTTTTGTACACCTGATCTCATTCACATTTTTGGTGGTCCAATTGGTGTTATTTGGCCTATTGTTTTGGGCCGCTCCATTCTTGGGCTTTGTCAAGGTAAAGTTTCAGCTTAATTTTATCACTGATTGTGTATCTGAATAAATAATGAAATATGTATTTTTCTAGATAAAAAGTATGTAAACTAAAATAATAAATGTATAAACAGGAGTATAGTTTCTACAGTGTCTTCTTTACTAATTGGTCAAATAGAATTCTATTTGTTATTGTTATATTGTTTTGTGTGTTTGACAATTAGAAAATCTATTTTCATGATTCTGTGCATTTCTCATGGTTATACCTCTATTTTAAATTGATCCCACTCTTAAGTTTAAATGTGTAGAAATTTTATTCTTAGACTGGTATTCAAATATTACTGTACAAGCATGGTAACATACTATTTTTTTTTTTGGTATTCAAGGTGTCCATTTTCCAAGTGTTTCTTCTTTGTTGTCAAAAAAGTTAAGAACAGCAGAAAAGACATTTTTTCTCAGCTTTGTGTTTACAGGAGCTCCTGTTGGGTAAGTCTTATACTTACAGTGAAAAATATGTCAACCGTATTGATGACCATGACATACTAAAAAAATAACCCTAATATAAATCATTATTAGAAAAGGTCCATACACCAAAACCTAGGTTTTGTTTTTCTTTATTTTTCTTTGTGTACTTACTTTAATGTATATTTAATTTTTACTTCTTACTTTCAGGTAATATTGTCTTTAATGTTTAGTTACATATTTTCGTAAGCTAATGATAATGTTGTACCAATTTTAGAATTTCAGACTACATATTTCAGCTAGTTATAGCAAAATACAGCATTTTTTAATCATTACTTCAGAAAATGTTTAAGTTTTATAGTTAACTAACCTCTTTTGTCTACTTAGTCACAAGTTTTCAGTACAGAAACCATGCATTGCATAATAATTAGCTTACTATTAATACAGCATTAATACAACTCAAGGCTGAAGAATATATTGGTTACTTGAGATATCATGGGAAATGCCTTGAGATGTTCTTTTATCTTGCATATCATTCTTGAGTTACTGGCTATTACATAAAGAAGTAAAATATTCTGGAGAATGGTGGATCATGGGTAATTTCTTAAATAGTTTGATCACTTTATTGAATTTTTGCTTTTACATTTAAGATAGGTTTATTTTTTCAAGGATGTACATTTTGATTGTACATCCCATATGTTTTTGGTTAAATCAAAATGTAACTTGTGAAAATACTAATACTAGGTTTGTACTGGTTATTCACTTGCATTAATTGAAGCATCATTGTTATTAACCCTATTGCCACGGGTATACTTTACTGCGCATGACACAAGGTTTTAATGTCTTACATTCAAACTTTTATTCAGCTACATTTTGTTTATGTTATACCAATTAGTATAGCATAAAATTGTAGCTAATAATCCATATCTTAGTATATAAGTTCTAAGTTCTTAATTTTATAAGGCAATATTTTAAAAAATCCTGAATTTCCCCTTGTGTGACACGTGACATATTTTCTATAGGCATATCCATTTCTCTATTTTATCCACCATCCCTCCAATAACTAGAAAATTAAACATAAATTACTCACTATAAAATGATCATTTCTCAGACAAGTCATATTTTGTAAAGCCTTCAATTTTGTTTGGTTACAGAGCTATCAAATAGCCAATCAGACCCCTCTTGCCACACCCTCCTGTCGTATTCTCTTTTTCAGAATTTGTTAACAGTTCTCTCTTACGTTTAATTATATATCATCTATAACCAATAGAAAGCCAAGGTTTTCATCTATCAAATTACATATTATATTAAGGTGTGTTGTGAATAGATAATTGTCAATTTCACTTATTAATCTGGCAGGTTCTCAACAAATGATAATACTTTGACCATTTTTATGAACCTAGCAGTATTTCCCACACACTTCATATCATGCACAGTAGACCCAATATTGATGTATTTAAATTTTGTATGCTCAGTTTAAGCTTTTTTATTTCTTTAAAGTTTCTTCATTAAACAAGTTTTAAAATGTTATGTTGAATTTGTGTAGTGTTTGTGGATACCAAAATTTTGATTTGGCTAATAGTTTGATTGTAAGTAGCTATTGTCTACTTATATCTTCCTTATCTTTTTAACTGCTTTAGTTATTTATGAAAACTTTTAACTACAGAAGTAGTAAAAGTGACATTGCAAATAATTCTTTTTTTTTATGCTTCATAAACCATAACAATTTATATTGACTAGAATATAGTCTAAATACAATATAGCTTCCCTTTGAGTTTAACTCTTTGGCTATATATTAAATGATAGATAATAATAATAACAATAACAAAATTTAAATTAACAATTGACTGCAAAGCAGAAACTAATCTTACATTTGAAATAACTTGTTTAATGATTCTGTTATTTTTGAAACCCAACATTGTAGTTTTTGCAATTGTGGTTATTCTGTTTACTGATAGTATTTGATATTTGCTAGTTACTATAACACACTAATATATAGTACAGTGTTTTCCAAACTTTTTTTTGTTACAACCCTTACATGGACACCAACAGGACCTCATGACCTTCAGGCTTAGGAAAATTTATATACACACAACCATTTGCGACCTTACTAAGGAACCGCTGAGACCCTGATTTGGGTCGCGACCTGAGGTTGGGAACCACTGATATAGTAGTTGGTGTTATTGTGATTTTGGGTACCAGTTAGTGACTTTTATTCATTGGTAGTGTGTTGTGTTTTATAATTACTGTGTCACAGTAACATATGCTTGTATGTATTCAGCAACAAATTAGCAAGTTTAGTATATATTAGGTCATCAAGAAATTAATGTTACATTTTGAAACACTTTGATTAACCCCCCAAAAAAAACGTACATCACAATAGTTAAACAAACCACCTAAACATCACGTTAGTGTAGGTTATATAATGTGTAAAGGTTAGTATACTCTAATCTCTTATAGTGATGGCACACAACGAGACACACAATCGGCATGTAATGCTGTTTGAACACAAGAAGGGAAACAGTGCCTCTGTAGCCACAAAAAATATCAAAGAAGTTTATAGCAATGTTTTGAGTGTTCGTAAGTGTCAATGATGGTTCAGAAAATTTCATTCAGGTGACTTTAGCCTTAGAAACTGTGATGTCAGGGGCCGATATAACCATCTTTTTCATTCGCTGCATCACCATCTTAATGGGAAAACGTATGCAAATAGGGAAGGTGTTAAACAGGACATCGACATGTTTTTTGCTTCATAGCCAAGTAATTTCTTTAATCAAGGCATTAACAACCTGATTGTAAGATGGAAAAGTATCATCAATAAGAATGGAGACTATTTCATTTAATAAATGTTTTGTTTTGATATATATAAGTTGTTCAGGTTTTTTTCATCTAAAAAACAGTGACATTAATTTCTTGATGACATAATATATCAGAATGAAACACTTGTACTGACACTGTACAAGACTGTTTGCTCCTTATACTGGATGACTTGCTTCTCCATCTTTTTGATTCAAACATTGTTTTAATCATAGTAGCTTATAGGAGAGTGATTGTAAACAGTTTATGTATAGTCTCCTCAATAAAAACAAGACATTAAAAAATTTGGGAGCAACAATTTGATAATATAATATTCAGGCACTGTTTATAAATAAGATGCATTTTAAACTCGGTGATTCTTAGGTGTGTTAAACTTGAAATCGGTTTCATTCTTTTGTGTTTAATGAAACTGTAGGTTTTCAGAAAAGCAAAGTAATGTTTAGTTTATGAAGGTTGGCTTGCATAATCCAATATTAGACTGTTCATAGTATTATGTAACAATTGCAGACCTGATTATCTAACCTGTATCGTGGGTTAACAGTATAAGTGGAACTTGTATGGCCACTGAGAAAGTGGTTTCATGGTTGTACAGTTTTGCAATGTTTTGTAATATACACATAAGAATCATCTTCCAAAAATTAACTATTTAGATCAATGATCACTTGTTCAGCCATTTCTAGCAAGATATATGTACATACCTATTTCCAGCTGAATATTAAAAGTATTTAGGCATAGACTGTAAAGTGACTAAATAACTGTAGTGTAAAGAGTTTAAAAGTATCTAACTAGTTTTAGTAATGTTTAATAACATGCTAAGGTTAATGTATTAGTGAAAGGTCAGATGTAATATATTCTAAATATGTTCTTTTTTTTTTAAATCCAGAATGTTGTTGAATGGCAGTTTGGGCTCGTATATGTTGAATCGATTTGGTTGGCAGTCTGTATTTAGATGTGCAGGTAAGTTTGTTTTCCTTATTGTGTATTTCCAGCTGCTACCATGTACAGGTATGGTAAGAAATGTGTTGTTGTGAGTTTAAAGAAATAATTAATTTAAAAGTAATAAGAATTATAAGTTGTTTTTAAGTTTTAACACTGTAATTATGCATTAACTCCTACTTGTTACTTCTGCATTTTGTACTGTTTCACTCGTATACTGTTCAACAACTGTACTTATTCCAAGAAAGTTAAATATCTCTAAAAAAACTTAACTTTATTGTTTATTTATAGAAATATTAGAATTACCAAGTCTAATGTAATACTTTTAACTGTAAAGATTGTAATCATGGCTTACAGTCCTATGACATAAGACATATTCTTTAAACAAGTCAAATAGTTCCTATTTCATAGGACATTGTGCCACTCATAAAATTTCTATTATTAAGATATATAAAGTTGTCAATTCCAACCATAAAATGACAGTACATCAACTCTGATATTTATAAGTTGATTGGCATAACTCAAAGTGTCATATCAAGTTTGTCTTTAATACATGATGAAGTGCTGGTTTGGCTAAGAAATACATACAATCTCAGCTCAAAAAAGTGTGGTAAAATTATGGTTTGAAAGATCTAATTATAAATACCTGTTATTTTAAATTAGTAATTTTTAGTTTAAAAAGAATCTATTGGTATGTCATACATTCTTCATATTAGCTGTGATTCTAAATGATTATATGACAACTAAGTTTGTTTGAAAGAGACCGTAGCCAAGAGCTGTGATCATTTGTGATTTCATGTTTCTAAAGTTTGTTTTTGTATATAGATAGGTATACTTCAGAATGGTTTTTCAAATGAATTTTCGCTATAACAAATCTATAGAATTTGACTGATGCTCTGTGACTTTGTTATGTTGCAGTTGCATATATGTAAATTTCAAGTAGTATTGCTTCATCATATTAATTTGCTTGATCTGGGACTTATCAGGACATTTATAGTAATCTTGTTATTTTCAGCTTGCCATTCTACTCATAAGGACTTTGAAAAAAAATGTTTCATTAGCTAGACCAATCAGGGTATACATTTTCCCAATAAAAGAAGATTGAGCAAACCATTTTTTGTTATTTGAGTAACTGAAAACAGAATTGTTAACAGTTACCAATCACATGATTTTTGTGAAGTTTTCTGCTTTTGGCATCTTTAAAGATGTTTGACATAGGATAACATATTGCTCTTTCTTTTTTTTTTTTTTTGTTACGAGTTCTTGTTTTTGTAGTTGTAAGATCAATATTATTATTATTTGCTGAGTTTTTGCATTAGAGACATTTTTGGAAAAAGACTTTTAGAATGTTTTGTTGTTAATCTCTATCTAATAATGATTTGGTCATAAAATTGTTTCACTGTCAAGTTTTGCAATAGATTTAAGAAATGATTTGTTTTGTTCATGTGCGTATTCTTATTTTATCTCTAGAACGATAATAATAATAATCTTAGTTTTTTTAGTGCTTAGTAGTGCATGTTCTTACAATGTGTTATATAACTCAACAGGATGGTTTTTCCTTATTAGAATATTAAATACAAGTTTCCAAAACATAATTACCATCTGCTGACACTTATAGCTATTCCTCAACCTACAGGGTTTCAACTTTGCCCATCTAAGCATTAGTCTGATTTTTTCTCACTTGCCCCAATGATATAGTCTCCACTTACGTCAATGCGCCCTCTATCCTGGTACTGTATATAAGCACTTCAATCAGATAATTTATCACTTTTTATCAATAAAGTGTTTAGACAGGGGTTTCTCAACACAAGTGCTGTGATAATTAACGTACCTGGTTGTGATTTTTTGTCACCTAGTGGCTTTCTATATAAATTATATTTAATAAAAAATTGCAAAATGCCATTTTTGGGCATGAATTTGCAGGTTATCGTTTTCAGCACGGGGGCCAATCAGCCCTCCTCTATTCCATCTCTGTTATCTATCATCTCTCGGAGATCGGGGGGTGTTACTCTCAGTTGAGGCTGTCTGTGGAGACATATATTCAGTCCGGGTGTGTCTTCAGGGGTTTCTGAGGCTGCTTTTGCTCCTGGACAGTCTGGAGAGAATTTGGACTCTCTTTTTTTTTTTCTGACACCTTTGTTTACTAGATTGGCTTCTCATGAGGTCAACTTGGATCAGCCACTTCCTGCTCCATTTCTTCAGTTAGTCATTTGGGTTTGTGGCTTTCTCCAGTTGCCTTTGAATGTACTCCTTCCTTGATGGCTGAAAGGTCTGAGGATGACTACTTAGTTTTGTTCCTTAACCTGATGTTGCTGTTCATGCTCAGAGATTTACTGCTCTATTGTGTGATGGGACAGATATACTTTATCCCCTTTGTTTTTCTGAGTAGCCTGCTTTGGCTTACTGCCACCAGGTGGACATATATTTCGATTCCACAGACTAGATCCTCTTTTGGATATGTTGGGTTCCAGATTGGACCCTGTGATCACTTTGAACAGATCACAATTTCTCGGATTCGTTTGACCCCCACTCCCGTTCTGAGATTTTTTTCTCTCTTCCCC
>NW_013665611.1:4141108-4164893 GCF_000517525.1 Limulus polyphemus
CCCCCCCCCCCCCCCCCCCCCCAACAAACTTTGTTGGAAGCCTATCAATGGCCCTCACATCAAGTTGAGGAAGACTTGAGTCTTTTGATGACTTCTACCTTGGTAAGATTGTCAGCTTCTACTATTTCTTTGGTTTCCTGGCTTGCATGTTGTTGGGATTTATTGGATAGAAATGCCTTGTTGGAGGGAGCTTGTCTACCTGCTGTAGCTCTCCATGAGTTATATGAGGCTTCTTTTCTTCATCCCTTGATGTTTGCGGGCATCCCAGAGGCATTGGCATCATAAATTGATGTCACCCGTTTGCTTTTTCCTTGTTGTTGTTGGCCTCTAGGCTTTCTTTGGCTCCTGCTGGAAGTCATGGCACAACTGCTTGTTGGGTGTCCAGACCCCCCAGTTTCTGTTCCTAGCTCTGTGTATACTCAGAATATATTCTGTGCTTAGTTTCAAGGCTCCTCCACTCGGGCAGACCGTTGCCAAAGGCTTCAGTGACTACCATATGTGGGTGGGGTCTGTAGGAGTGAGGTTACAACAATTGAAGGACACCTGGATTTCCTTCACCACAGATCCACGGGTACCTCAGGTTCTGGCATTGGTGTTGATCATTCAGTTAACTTCTCCACCTTCATTATCCTCCCTACCTGTAGTATTTCTACCTCAAACAAATCCATGGAGTTTGGATCTTTGTTCCAAGGCTATCAGTCAAGGTGGTGTTAGAGAGAGTCAATCCCATTCTTCCAGGATTTTATTCCCATTTATTTGTTGTGCCCAAGAAGACTGGAGTTTGTCGGCCAATCATTGACCTTTCTCATCTCAGCCAATTCTTAGATGGGGTCTTTTCTTAATCTATGTTGGCATTCTTCACCAGGTCTATGGATGATGACCAGGTTTGATGTTGCTGATGCATATCTCCATCGCGAAGTAATTCTGCCATTATCTACGTTTTGTGCACAGGGGTCAGATTCTGCAGTTCAGGAATCTACCCTTTGGCCCTACTTCTACAGAGTCGTTCAAGTTTTTCTTGTCACCTTAATACTTTGGGCTTGTGCACACTCCATTCTCTGGATGACTGGTTAGTTCTAGCAACATCTTGTCAGTTGGCTAAAAAAACACACCCAGATTCTCCTTTCAGAAGTCACCAAGACTGGCTTTCTTATCAGAAATCCATTCTCTTGCTGACTTACAATATTGTCCATCTGGCTGTCTTTTTCAACATATTTTAAGGCAAGCTCAGCCAACTCTCATCCGACTCCAGGCTATGGAATGGGCAGTCGGACTCTTACTTACGTGGATGGTTTTATCTCCTTTGGGGATGTGGGCATCCCTTGATTCTCTGATTTCTTTCGGATGAGCACACATACACGGTCCCTTCAGTTATCACTGAGTGACCAGTGGATCAGGAATTTCGATCCACTGGATCATCTAGTCTCTTTCATCAGGTGTAGCATCTTAGTTCTCAAGTGATGGTTGGATGGGATTAACACTGCCATTGGTGTTCCTGTACTGCGCCCTCATCCTGAGTTTCACAGATAACTTGCTTCAGGGATGGGGTGCGTATATGAAGGTCAGGAATTTCACATCAATAACTTAGAACTTCTTGATGTCTAACAGGCAATGGTTCAAGGTCTAGATCTATTGCAGGGGAAAATCATCATGATTCATTCTGTCAATTCCACAGTGGTCTCTTACATTTCCTATCCTGGGGGTACCTGTTCTCAGGACCTTGGTTTTTAACTTTGGATATTTTCTACTTGGCTCACTCCCATCTTATCAGCCTTCTGGCTTACCATGTTCCAGGGGTGATGAATTTCATAACATATCACCTGTCTTGAACCATTCCAATTCTTCCGACTGAATGGATTCTCCATTGCAAGGTTTTCTGGTGGATTTACTCTCAGTTCTGGACTGTGATGATCAACACATCTGCCACTCATTGAAACTCTCAACTAAAGATGTTTTGGTCCCTGGAACCTCATCCTCTGGCTCTGTCAATAGATACATTCAGTCAAGATTGGATGGGGTTGCACCTCTATGCCTTTCCCCCAATTTGTCTGTTACCCAGAGTTCTGGCTCTGATTCTCTACTTGAGAGCTGTTGGTAGCCCCAGATTGGCCAGCCCAAACATGGTTTCCTCTTCTACAGTATCTTCAAGAGGGTCCACCTCTTCCTGTTTGGTTATCTCTGTCAGGTAACCTCAAGTTTAACTTGTAAAGTTGCCTTGTATATGTCTCATGAGGAAATTGAACCCATGTCACCCAAATGTGCCCACCATATCTTGTTTTTCAACCTGGTTTTTGACTCAGGTCTAGCTTCATCTATTGTTACTTTATATAAGGCAGCATTATCAACTACTTTTTTCTACTCCCCAGTGCTATCCAGCTTTCTCCAATCCTTTAGAGTCCTTCTTCCCAAATGATCTTTTCACTTACCCAACTGGGATATTAGGGTTGTATTAAATTCCTTGTCTCGATATCCAGTTGAGCCTTTAGTGTCATGTATCATGTATCACCTTTCCCTCAAAGGATACTCTTTATTGCTGCTGACATGTGGATGTCATAGGTCGGAGTTGTTTGCACTACATGTGCACAGATCTGTTTATCACTACACTTTTGTCTTGCTGTACCCTGATAGGTCCTTTCTTTCTAAGACTCTGGCAACCAGGAAAGGGAAAAAATACTTCTCACTAATTCTTTTGCCAACTATTTCTCACTTCTGTGACTAATAATTTGTTATGTCCTGTCAGAGCCCTGATGTGTTATGTGGCTCACACTAACTCCTTTCGTGATGATGGAACTTGACTCTTTGTTCATTGGGATCCTTCAATTTCCCGAGATTTATCCCTAATTACTTTGACAAGGTGGCTTCACAAATTAATCTATATTGCTTATTCTGGTCTTTATTTACAGGTAATGAAACTTCTGAGTGTCACATCTCATCAGATTTGTCACATTTCTATGTCTTTAGCTGCCATATGAATTACCCACTGAAGGACATCGTATGGGCTGGTATGTGGCCTTCTCCCAATACTTTCCTCTCACATTCTTACATGATCTGGCAGCTTCTTCTTCTTAGAGTTTTTTGACTACCTCTTGAGGCCATTTTCACAAAATCTGCTTAATTATAAGGAAGAGTTAGTATATTTTTCCTCCTCTTGTCTCTTTACTTTCCAGGGTCCCTTACCTCTTTCTTTTCACTGGATCCCACTCTATGGTGAGTGTTGCCCAGACAGGTGTGTTCTTATCAATCCAATTCTGCACTAGCAACCAATTTAACCATACTTACTACTGTTTGCAACAGGCTCTGTAGAAATGATGTGTTCCATGAGGCCATCTAGGAGCTCACCAGATGGTATTACCATAGTATGGTGGACCGCCAATGATGGACAATCATGAGTAAAGCTAAAGGGGATCATGCCCGTCCCTGCCGATCATCAGATTGAATAAATCAGGGTCGGTTTGCTTTTACAAATTTAGGGAACTTGGTTCACCTATTGCACTGTTTCCAGAGAACTGTTCCTCAGGACTCCCCAAGAGCATTACCCCCCTACCCCCAGATTCTACTAGTGGAATTAGGGAGCCCTTACCACACCAAGTTTCCAGTCACTGAGGTGGTGGACAAAGGATTTTCCTCTAATGTTCGAGTGTTTTCCTCCACTCTTGGAAAAGAGGGCGAAGTTGGGGGCCCTCCTACCCAGGTCCCTGGATGTTTTTCCCAGATGTTGGTAGGAGTGGTACCAGCTTCTATGGGAGCCTACTCATAATATCGGTTCAGATTTGATGCTAAGCTGTCCGGTTGAGGTTTGCATTGCCCTTCTTTTTCATCAATATCGGTTTAGTATATTGTTTATGGAAGGATGTCCACTATCTCCTCATAATTCTGAATGCGGAGTAGTCCCATCCTGGATCCTTGGTTAAGCACAGTGTTCCACATCCTCTCCATAATTCCAGGGGGCAAGTGAAATGCTCCTTGCCCACTTGTTGAGGAGTGAGAATGAATGTTCATAATTCCAGACTGGATGAGTTCTGTTCATTTGGTTGAGTGAGGCATACACGATCCTGTCATTCCAAGCCTGGGGTGTTGCCTTTTGGACTACTTCAGGTGGAGGAGAGAGTTTGTTCGCTTAGGTGGTGCTTACTTTCTCATCATGATTCTGGTGGTTTGGAAAGCATCACACTATGGCTACAGGTTGGGATCCAATCAGAAGTATATATAACATTGTGGTCCAATTGCCGTAGCCACCAACTTGGGATATAGGGACTAAGACCTCTTAATTCCAACCCCAACTTGTGAAACCTCAGCTATCTGGTTGGGGCTGGCCTATAATGATGATTACTCATGTACCATTCCACCCTTGATACTAAATTCTGGGTGAAGAGCATAACTTTCCTGGATGTAATGTGGTTCCCCCACTCAGGTACCATTCTTATCTTGGTACACCCCTAATCTATGCAGATGCTTTATGTATGGATAATGCCCTCACTGGCCCCTACACCTTCTCAATCTGGAATTCTAGCTGTAAGTTTCAGCAGATGGCAAGAATGTTTTGGAACTTAACATTTTCCTAAACTTAAAATGTATTTCCAATAACTTCAATTTAGGAAAATGTTAACTTTTGGCTTATGCAATTTAGAATATTAACAAGTTGTTTTATATGGTGTGTCAGGACAAAGCTGGGCAACTCGTTTGTAATGGAATGTTATCAAGAATATTTAACTTATCTTTTGTGAAATATCATTAACACATTTAAATGGATGTGTTAGGACTAAGCTGTGCATCTCATTCCATATAGGTTATCAACTAATTCATTATAAGATATTAATGCGAAGTGTTTTCGGACTAAGCCTGGTAGTTTAGTATAGAATAGCAATGAGAAGTTTTACTAGATGTGTTAGGACTAAACTTGGTAGTTTGGCTAATAAAGAATAGTAATGAAACGTTTTACAAGATGTGTTAGGACTAAACTTGGTAGTTTGACTAATAAAGAATAGTAATGAGAAGTTTTACTAGATGTGTTAGGGCTAAACTTGGTAGTTTGGCTGATAAAGAATGGTAATGAGAAGTTTTAATAGGGTTGTTAGGACTAAGCTTGGTAGTTCGTTTAATGTAGACTAGTAATGAAATGATAATGACTATGCATGTATGAAATAACTTGTGTTACAGTGGTTCCATTTTAAACATGGAAAATATGTATTGACTAAGCTTTTATATACTATAAACATTAACAGTGTTTTCACCATATGTGCTAAGACTGAGCTTAATAACCTGTGACTTACTGTGTAATATCAAAATTTATTTTAGGTGTGTTAGGATTAACCTGGGCAGTTGTACTCCGATATATTATGTTAACTTACAAGAAAGCATCTTCTTCAAAAGAATGTGAAGATGGTAAGATTGAAATAGAATCTAAAGTTCCCGTTATGAAAAATTCTGTTCCATGGGGGATTTTATTCCAAAGTCCAGCTTTTTGGTAGGTATTTTGGATTATTTGTTCAAAATCACAATTAATAAACTTACTTGTTGTAGTTCACATTCATAGCTCTAAAAATTAAATTTTTATGATTTTTTTATTAGTAGTATGCTAAATTAACAAAGAAAATTTGTATCCAATGTTCTTTGACCTGTTATGGTATTGATTCTTATAAAGCTTGCACTAACCCTTCTGACCTGTATAATTACAATATTGTTGACAAATACATTTAAATAGCTTAAAATTATCCTAATCTAAATTCCACGAATCGTGGTACTAGGGAAATGAAGATAGACAGTAGTCAGCAACTTAGCATCTCACATTGTCAAGCTCAAATGGATGGCCATTTATGTTGAAGAAATTTGAAAATGTGATGTTAGAATAGGTTACTGGTTTTTATTTTTTTCTGGGCAGTTACATTTTTTTCACACACAGTTTATTATTCAGTATAAAAGACAGGTTTGTATTTTCATATATAAAATTCAATTGATGTTGATTCAATATATAGAAATGTTTTTCAAAATGTAATTGTATTTATATATAGTTAATAATATAGGCTGTACAATTTTACTTAATTTTGTAAAACTTTAAGATAATTGATACAGAAACAGATAAAAAGGTTTTTATAGATACTTGTATTTCTATTTAAATAAGAAGCATCTAATGTGTAATAAAAGGTGGAATTTGTAAAAGTTCTGAGCATTCTTACATGAAAATTGTAAAAGATTATCTACCTGGTGGTAATAATAATGTGCCACTCAAAAAACTAATTGTGACAATGAAGAGTTATGAAGTGCCTTCTTGATAGGTACTAAAATTTTATAATTTAGAGAACAATTTGAATTCAACAAAAATGGTATTTTCATCATTCATAACTTCTATTTTTAGGTGTATGTTGTTTGCACATTTTGCAGAAACTAATACATTCTTTATTATGATGTCGTGGTTACCAATTTACTTCAGTGAAGTATTCCCCGGTGGCAAGGTCAGTCTTTGTTAATATTTTATTTAATAGTGGTGCTCAAAATGTAACATTTTTAAAATTAGAACAATCAAGATATTTGAGATACATGTCATACAGTCCAGTTGTAGTAATTGTTGACAATTCTGCTAACATAACATATAGACAACAAAGGATCATTTGGTCCTTCAAAGCCATCTTTTGTACACCCTCTCTTGAGAAAAGTAAAAATTTAAACTTGCCCTTTGTTTTTCAGGATACTTCCCTTTTATACTTCATTTAGGTACTGGTCTGTACTACTTGTGATGGCAACTCATTCCATAAGTTGATCACCATGTGTAGAAAAATAAAAACTGTCTTAAGTGAAGTGTAGCAGGTCATTTTTAAATCTTATGTCCTTTCATCCTATTCAGAATATTGCACAAAAAATCAGAAGCTTTTATCCCATGGATAATCTTGGAAACTTCAATAAAATCACTTCTTACCCTTATTTTCTCAAAATAATCCCAGAATTATCCTAGAAGCCTCTGAAGTCCCTCTAACCAGTCAACATCCTTTTCCAGATATGGAAACCATAACTGTGTATGGTTGCTGGTTGTGATACCTGCTATTTGAAATACATTTTTAAAACTCATATCATAAGTACTTTTAACATCAAGCTGGTTTATTTGTCTTTCTTGACACTATTGAAATTACATTGTTACAAAACATGCACATAAACACAGTTCAAATGTGGATCAAAAATCTTTGTATATTGCATTTCAAGATTTTATATGCCCTTGAGAATTTGATTTTAGTTTGTACTATACCTTTGTTAAATCTACTTAATATAGTAAACTAAAGAAATCGTTATAAATAGGTTATAGAATATTTATGAATTTGAGCAAATATAAATATTAAAATTTATTTATTCAGATATGTTTAAAACCTATCACACAAGAATAAAGTATTAAAGACAAGATTTTTTTAAGTACAATGTTTTATTTTCAGTCAGATAATAATTCCTCATTTGGTTTTCATGTATGTGTACTTGTAATTTTTTAATGTTAATCAGAAATTTTCCTTGATTTGTTTTTTCTTTTTGTTTGTTTGAATGTTAATTTTTCATTGTTATAATAGGAAATATTCCGAATTTTGTTGTAACTAGAGGCTCAAGTATGTAAGCAAAGTTCTACGGTTTACATATTTTTCCTTGTAAAAGATTCATTTACTTAACTTCTTTTTCCTTAAGTGTGAAGTTTATGTTATGAAATCTAGACTTAGTTTTTAATGATGGTTAATCTCCTACCTCTTGACTACAACGTATTTTGCATTGTCCCTAAAATTTTTATAGAAATGCCCCCTCATCATGAGAGATGTTAAGTTTAAAACATTTAAAACTATTGGTGAAAGTTATAATTATAGGTACCTTTGCTGTGAAACTTAAATAACTTAGATTCATTTTGTGGTATTTAAACAAAATTTAAGTATTTTTATTTATTCTTTTTTTTACTCCTAATGGTTTTTAAACGTTTTTGCCAAACCTTTTTGTTTCAGGGTTGGATATTCAATGTAGTACCATGGATCATCTGTCCAGTGTTTGGACTTATAGGCGGGTGGGTCGCTCAGCAACTAATTATCAAAGGTAATGGGAGTTTAAATTCTAAAAGAATAACTAATAATTATTACAGTAATTCAGTTCCAATACTATAGTCTTTTATTTAAGTTTAGCAAATAGTATATAGGTCATATAATAATAATAATCCCTGTCGACTCCCACTGGAGCATAGGGCCCCAACAACACCTCGCCGACGGAAGTTGTTGTTGCAGTAATTTTTTAGCAGGTTGGTTTTTACGAGGCGGAGTTGCTAGCCCCGCGCCCAACCCTCCTAGTATATAGGTCATAGTGGTGTTTAATTAGTCGATTGTGGTAATTAGTAATGTTAAATCAATTAAGAATGATAGTTGTTCAATTGAAGAGTGAAAATTAGCCAAGTTGAACAAAGAAAATATTAGCATTAATTGAATTGAACAAATTAAATGATTTGGTTTTATGAAACCAATAAAGAATTGAAATTGAACACATAAATGGTAGGTAGTTTATTTTAACAAATACAGAATGATAGTTTAAATATAAACCCTTAATGAATATATTTTGTTGAGCAAAACAAGAACAGTATGATAGTTGTATTAGCTTAAGAAAGACAAAATGGTAATTATTTTGGTAAACTAATTAAATAAAACATGTATATTTAGTTCAGCAAAACAAGAACTGTGTGATATTTGTATTACTTAACAAAGACAAAATGGTAATTATTTTGTTAAACCAATTAAAAGAAAGTGCATATATGTAGTTGAACAAAACAAGAACTGAATGATAGTTATTTTAGTATGACAGTATTCATTGGAACAGAATAAGAAGAGACACACAGGATCTTCAGTTGAATAACTATAGAATTGTAATTAATCTAGTTGACAGAAGAGAACAGAAATTAATTCAGCTGAAGAGAAAAATATTGATCGGTTTTAGAAATAGACAAGTAACATGTGTTAAGTAGTTGAGCTGAAAAATGAAGCATGATAATCAGTTGATCTGAACACGTAAATAATGAAAACTTTAAAACTAAGCAAAAGAGTAAGTACATGAAAAGCTTGACAGTTATTGAGCTGCGGAAAATCAAAATGATTTTTACTTGGGCTCTGATTACTTTTAAAGAGGATTTGGAACTGGTGGATCTAACATTTGACCAAACGGTGGAGACCGCTCATGACAGAGGCAGATGGCGAGGTCTCGCTGACCAATGTTCCCAACGGAACGGGAGGAACTAAGACTGAATACAGTCATCATTTCAAGTTTTAAGAAGAAAACGCCAGTTATTTAGTTTTAATTCTTTCTGTAACATTACTGTTATGTGGGTATTGAACATTAATATAAAATGAGAATGATGAGTTACAACTAAATGCTGTTAAAAAATCTCAGATGCTGATAATCAGATAAAACTGTATACAGCTAAAGTGACTGTACCAACATATAAAAGATGAAACTTTACACCTTCATTGCTAATTGGAAGAGAATTTCTTTTTTTCATAGTAATTACAGCTCATTCTGTAGTTCTTTCAGAAAAATAAAAACAAATGGCTAGTATTTTATTAGTTATTTGCTTGCAGCAGATAATAGAAAACATTCCAAGCAGTCTTTGAGTAGATAAATTTATCTGATCACATTGACATTGAGATAATTAAGGGTTAACATTCATAGAAATATTAATGACTCCAATTTTTACTTCAGTGTCACAATCTGTTGTCACGTGCACACATACATAGATAAATATTTATATTTATAAGCAATATATTGATTCATTTGAATATTTTTGATTTGAAGTGCATAGAAAACAATGACCCCATATATTCACAGTTTGAATACATTTTTGGAAATAGGTAGAAAAACCTAAAATGTATTTGGTGTTGACTTTTAAGTAAGGAGTTCATTAAAAAAAAAAGCAAAGTTTTGATATTCCAGTGCTTTCAAAGTGATGTACTTTACAGCCAAGAACAGTTTTTTATTTTCCTTTTATTTTTATAAAACATATTCAGACCATTCCATTTAGTTATTAGGTTGTTTGCCATACTTACATTATCAAGTAAGTCTTGCTTGTCCTGACTGAATTCACAGATTAATGATAGGAAATTAAAGCCTCCTTTAATGTCTTAGGGATAACTTCAGCAGATTTGTTCATTTCACTGACAAACCATAACACTTCTTAATTCACTTACTTTCCTAACCTAATAAAGTCTAAAGTGGTATTTTTGTGTGATTTGTGAATCTGTAATAAACATTTTCATCTTTATGTAAGACCTTTACATTACAAGTGTAGCAAATAATTTAGAATCAGAATTAAACCAAAGGTAATCCTCAATAGCTGCAGCACCTGAAATTCTTTTATGCAATATTAGAGCAAATTGACCTATGAGGCCTATTTTTTCCTCTTTTTATTAGCTATATTTTTGTGTGCCAGCAATACCAAGTGTGGGGTGCACGTATACCCAATTCAATTTTATTACTCGTCAGGATCTATACCAGCTTACCCTCAAATTGAAATTCTTTTAGGCAGGATCAGAATAAATTTATGTATGAGACCTTGGGCATGATCAAATACATCAGTTGAAAGGATTTGACCTCCTGAGTCCAAAACTGTAATTAGGTTTAAAATTGGTCAAACGTTGATGGAGCTATGAGCTAAAAGTTTGTACTTGAAAAAAAAACAAAAAAAACTCAGAGCTATTCTATGAGCCACTATGCCACAGCTAAAAATAATATTATTATGGGTTTTTATTACCAAAAATACAAGGTGAATTAGACTGAGGATGTTAATGCATATTTTTGAAAAAAATAAATAAATTTGAATACACTTTCTTTTTTTTTTAAGTTGGTTTTGTTAGAATATTTGATTTATAGCTTGTTTATAAAGTGATTGGGAAGTTTGTGTGAAACTTTTATTAGTTAGATTTAACTTGTGTGATTTTATTTATTGTATTTCAATTTGGTAGTGAGAAGGACCTAATCAATCAAGAAATAAAGTTTACAGTGCTGAAATAGTACATTTCAAAAAAATAAAACATTGACTAATATAATCATAGAATGGGAGCTAAGAGTTTTCTAATCTATCAAAGTACAATAGCAAAATTAGTGTCATATTGGCACTGTAATGTGAAGCTATGAATTTAAGGTACCACTTATGTATTTTATTCTCTAAGTTGACTGTACAGTGTTAGTTGAAGTATCATTACATACCAGTATTAATATTTTTCTATATTAACAGGATGGGGCATAACACTAGTAAGGAAGTTGTTTGAGGTAAGTAATCAGTTATAATAATTCAAGCTAGAATGTTTAATAAGGTTTCAAAAACGTAATTATATTTAAAAATTACTTTAAAGTGCTTAGTAAATTTACTTAATAAACTAATCATCTAGATTAAAAGATTTGCAAGAGTATGATATTTTCGGGTGAACTGATTTCCACATAAGTATCGGATAGATCTGGTATTAACAGCAGCATCAGCCGGGATATTTGTGGAGTAATCTCTGTTTAAAACTTGAATGACCAGTGAAAGCAAAGACTGGACAAGTTTGAAAAAAATAAACAATCAAACAAAAAAAGAAAACAGCATATGCACTTGCACAGACAGGACCACAGATTATCTACTAGGTGGTGTTTATTTAGTCCCACATCTTTCACTCTCTCAGGATTGATCTTTGCAGAACTCAAACAGTGTGGTCTCGTATATGGTCTTTACTTGAAGATGTCTTATTAGAACTAAACTAAGAATGTGTATTTGAATTCAACAGGTAATTTCGGTTTTGTTGGACAGTTGGCAGTGTCACCTACTGACCATTTTTTCTCTCACAGCATTCACTTAATGTAACATACAGACACAAGTCATTTGATCCACAAAGGATATCATAGTTAGTGACCCCTTCAGCCTGAATCTGGTATCTTACTGTAATATTCTCTTGGGCAAAATAGATATTATCTACTATAGAGAATGTAGAAACTAGAACAAGGCAACGTTAATGGTTTTCTGGAGCATGTGGTTATGCTAAAACTGCATAGCAACTAGATAAATGGAAAATTCTAAACATTCCTGTATGCCTAAAGCAGGTAGGAAACACAAGCATGGGGATCCTTCTTGTAATACTTGGTTCAGGGTTACACCACCGTTCCTACAGTTATGTGCAGTAGAGGCCCCTCTTGTTAATTCCAGTTGCAGGAGGTCCTTTCCCTGCTCCTAAAGTTCAGTTTGGGGGACTTCATCTGCTTTGTAATACTGACAACTGGATGTATGTACACTGTTCCTACAGTTCAGCGAATGTTCCATGTCATACTCATAATTCCAAATGCAGGATGTCTCTTCCCTGCATTTACGGTTGAGTGAGTTATGATTTCTGCTTGTAATACCAGTTACAGATATTACCCTGTTACTACAGTCGAGTTGAGGCAATGCTACATCCTTGTAATGCTGGGTTCAGTTTTTTATACCTCTTGATCCTTCAATGGTTTTGGGAGTTTGTCCGATTTCGGCCGAAAGCTAGCTTTATCTTCGTAATTCTGGTTGTTTGGTATACAACATTGTTTACTTGTGGGTGGGGTTGATGAGTATACATAACACTGTCCACATGCTTTAGCCACAATGTTTATGTTACAAAATATTTGTTTTTATCTTCTTTTTTTTTATCCTCAACCTCAAACTCCTAATGCTGAGGATAAGTTATGGAACCTTGTCTGTCCAGTTGAGGTTGTGTATGTACATAGGTAATTCAGTTAAATCTTACTATGGATTATACCTCTCAAAACAAAATGCACTTGTGCACCTCCTTTATTCCACCCGATTAGATTCATTTTCTACTTCAAGGGTGAAGAGCATACCTGTTCCAGAAGTAGTGCAGTACCCCACAAGTGTAGTTCATTTTAATCTCGGAGCATGCTCGTTTATTATGGGCAGTTACTCTCCACTTGGTTTCAATGTTGCACACCTAAACTGGCCCCTCGACCTTTGCAGTTGTGGGATTCTAGCTTTGTGAGAGATAGGTAAGACTGTATCAGAAGTTAACATTTTCCTACACTAAAAATGTATTTCCAATAGGTACTTACCTCACACACTTCCCACCCTTCCTCCCCACTGCCAGTGTTCTTCTTTTAGAGCCTGACAATTCTCAAAAGTGAGAATTGAGTGGGAATATCAGAGGGAACTAGCTGCACCAATATAGGTGGTACAATACTATTGGTGGAGAGTAATCACATGATATGTACATGCTCAAAAATGGCATGAAATTGATGGGGTATATAAACTAGTGTGCTGAGCATGAAAATGTTTTAGCATTGCTTAGAGGGCAGAAGGAAGATTGAGATAGCTTTGTGTGTATAGAGGTAAGTACCTGTTGGAAATACATTTTTAGTGTAAAAAAAATTTTAACATTCAGAAAATAAATACCTATTTCTGGTTGGAAGAAAGGCTTTATTTATCATTCTCTCTCAGTCATGTCCATATTATTTGTTCCATACTTTTTTTTCTAAAATTGATTAACCTTTGTTGAAAGAGCTCTTTAAATATGGACAAACTTTATGTTTTTCATTTACATACTATAGCATCTCTTTGACTAAAATGTGTAATAATCTTATAGATTTAAAACCAGTTTTGTTCTTTTGCTCTTTTTCTTGTGAAAAAATAATACTTTTACATTATGAAAGTTCAGTTAAAAGTCTTGTTTCTTCAATCTGTTTTTGGTTGCTTAGAAATTTAAAATATTTTAATTAGAAGTATTATGGATGTCTTTTTGTCACACTTGTTCAGTTATTCCCATGAAGTATTAACCTTCCTTCCCTCTTCTATTTTAAAAGATAAATGTAGTAATATATTCAAGGAATGAACTCAAACCAGAAGAATATTATTTTAGATTCCTAGTCAGTATTTTTAAATAATTCCCCATTTTATCTAGTTAGAAAAAGAAGATTGGTCTATATTGACATTAAATGATGTGAAGCATAAGAAAAATAATCTTTTTTTCTTTTTCAAGTAGAATTACTTAGGAAATACTTAATAGTGACAAAGTACTTAGCTTCTGGTTTGGAATGTTAATCCACAGTGTTTCAAAAGAGTAATCATTCCTTTATACTGTTTCTTACCTTGTAAAGGAATTTGTAGTTTAAAAACACCATTTAATTTCTATGAGGTTAAGAGTCTGTTTAACTTCACCATATAGTAACCTAAATTAATTTAGGTTACTATATGGTGAAGTCAAATGGACTCAAACCCCATAGATATTATATGCACTTCACCATTATATAAAGGTATTTGTTTGGTTTGCTCACCCAAGAATGCATTAGGCCTCTACATCACAGATTCTCTTTTAAAGTTCACCTGTGATGAAAAAGAAAAGAAACCTTTAGCATCTATATACTCAATTTTAAATTAATCCATGTTTATACCTAGAAAAACTGTAATTCTGCATACTTTTTCTCATATTTACGTTTCTGAAAGTCAGCAAAAATTCCATTTGTATGCTAAGATGTTTGAAATAAACATCTATGCTGAAAAGATACATGCAATGATTAAATGTTCGAGCGTAATCCTAGTTTAAACATCAATATGTGTATGTGATTTTTGTTTATGTATACTTATACATATACCTTAAATTTTTAGATGTTTTTGAAATTATGTTTATTAAGTAAATGAAAAACATAGGATATTGTAAGGTTATAAAAGATATAGGTTTCTTTGAAAGATGTTTTATTTTCAGTTCAAGAGATATATTGTAGCTAATATCATTTCCAAGAATGTCAATTTTGCTGATTCAAGTATCATATTGAGACACGACTTAGAAATCTTGTCAGTTATATTTACATTATTAAAAAATGAAGGAATGTTATATTGTTCACTTAACATTTCTAAAGAAAAGACAAAGCCATTCATTCCATTAGCACAAAATTGAATCTTAATTACATGACATGATCTGTGGTGGGTTAAGGAGCAAACTGAACATAAAACCTAATACCATGTATATTTCATTCTATTATGCATATTATTAATAAATGAAGGTTAGTATTTTTCCTCTGGTGTTTTAAATAATTTAAATTAGTCTATTAATGAATATAACTTTGAATCTTTGTTATAGGGGTGTGGACTGTATCCTACATCTTTACTCCTTATTCTCATTGGTTACCAGAGTAGCTACATAGGTGCACTTGTTTCACTGGCTGTTGCCATGGGTTTGACCAAGCTAACATTAAGTGGAGTTGTTGCAAATCCCTTAGATATAGCACCTACTTGTGCTGGAACTGTTTATGGTAAGTTATTGTGAGTTTGTAAAATATAGTTCCAATTTAACCATTTCACTCCAGGTATCCTTTACTACACATCACACAAGGTTTTAGTGTCTTACATTAAAAATTTTGTTAAACTACTTATTGTTTATGTTATACCAATTAGTATAGCATAAAACCTTAGCTAATAATTCATGTTTTAAGTTCTTAACTTTACAAGGCTATATTTTTTTAAAATCCTGAATTTCCCCTAGTGTGACATACATGACACATTTTCTCTCGGCATGTCCTCTTCTCTATTTTATCCACTACCCCTCCAATAGGTTCAAAATTAAACGTAAATTACTCACTATAAAATCATCATTGCTCAGACAAGCCATAATTTTTATAGCCTTTAATTTTGTTTAGTTACAGAGCTATCAAATAGAAAATCAGACCCCTCCTGCCAAACCCACCTGTCACATCCTCTTTTTCAGGATTTGTTAATAGTTCTCTCTCTTACATTTAATTATATATCACCTATAACCAATAGAAAGCCAAGGTTTTTATCTATCAAATTATGTATTATATTATGTTGTGTTCTGAACAGATAATCATCAACTTCAGTTCTAATACAAGTTTGGTTCCTACAGGAATCACAACGGCTAGCTTGGATTCATTTGTAATGGCTCTTGTTGCATAGTTAAAAAGCCAGAAAAATTGTGATTGTTAGAGGAGATTGTCTGTTTTTTGTATGTTAATTATTTAATGCACTACTACCATTACTTTAAAAAAAAGTAGGGTTAACTGTCATCGATAGTTGAGAGCAAAAAAAAGGGAATGCTCGGGTAAGTACTTTATTTCTTGTTGTTTATGTTTATTCTTTATTTATTATTATAAAAGTAACTAAAATGTAAAAATAGAGATATCTTTAGGTTAGATTAGGCAAAATAAACAATAGTAATAATATAATAAAAATATTTCACAAGGCACGTACATGAACAAGCTCAGAGTTTCTCGTGGGTAATGTAATTCAATAGCATAAACTGACTGAATATATAAAATGGAACTTTCTGATCAACGATAAAAAATTTAAATTCTATTAAAGACAAAAATATTTCTTAAAACTGTGTCTCACACCAAAATTTGGGAAATTTTGTAAGTTAAAAATGATTGAAATACTAAGTTAAATTATTTAAGTTTTTTAAAGATGGAACTAGATACAATTTAGTTAGTTTTTACTAAGTTCCATGCAATTTGACTAAGTATATCCATTGTGAGAAGGAAAAAATTTGGAGATATCAGTAACACCTCTCCAGTCTGGTAAAGATTAAATTATATGTACAATGTGTTCATAACCCAACTTCTGTAATACCTTTAATAACTTGATTAAACTTGTGTCATGATGTATTTTGTAATTTAATTTGAACCAGAATTCTGAATATGAATTTGTGTGATACTGTTTAATATAAAGTTATTTGAAACAGGATAAGTAAGTAACTTGTACATGGTATAAGCTATCAACTTGCATCATGCTATTTGTTATTTGTTGGTTAAAACCCAGAAAATACTGTTCATAAGATACTGTGTTTGGTATTTAAATTTGTATTTAAACCAGAATGTACATCAGACTAATATGAATTGTTGTATTGAAACACAGTTAACAAATAAATACACTTACAGTGTGGTCAGAATGTGACTGTATTTCAGGTAGTTAACTTTATTTTTGACTTTTCGCTGCCTTCTCTTTAAATTGACCATGTGTGAAGATATGTATAGCCTTAGCATTAGAGTAGTTATTTATATACAAAGCTTGTAGTATGTTCATTAGCTTCTTTTTGTTTATGTACTTTTTATTCTTAATTGTGTTATTAATATATTTAATGTTCATTGCATAATGCTTTATTCACTGAATTTGTTATTTTTATCTACGTAAAAACTAGTTTTTCATTGTACTATCTGAACCATTTTGCTATCCAGTTCTGTAGCTAGAGAGTAATGTGTTTTAGCCATGTATTTATGACTTATTATGTGCTTCTGGTTATATATTGTCTGTAGATTGTTCTTAAAACACCTCTGAAACTGTGTTTTCTTGTTTACATGTGGTATAGTCTGTTTCTAGCATTGTATTATGATAGTTTTTGTAATTTTAATGTTGTGGATAATTCAGTTCTGACCATTATTGAAAAGATAGGTTGATTGGGGCATAAACTGACATATTTTTCACTTTATAAGACTGATCAGTCTCCCCCCCCCCTCTCAATTAGCAACCGACAGTTGACTGTCAATGTTTTTTTCCAATGGCAGATGCATTCTATTTTTATTGCTACTCCTGATAAACCAATGACAGATGTCTTGGAACAGCCAGTCAAAGAAATGATATTTTACAGTGATGTTTTTGTTACATAGGTGGCCATTAACATGCTCTTTAAAAGCTGGAAAGACTTTGTTGTTACATGCTGCCTTGTAGACTAACCATCTTATGACTACATTTCTGCATATGTAAAACAATGCTACAGCTTTTGCCTGATGCATCACCTGATCTCTTTATTTTGTATATAAAAATAAATGCAGTGCTAGTCACGTGCATGTATGGTTTTATCACGGTTTTCGATCAGTATATATGTACAAAACTAGTCATATACATATGGGGTCTTAATAAGGTGTCAGTCAGGAAATATGCTCATAATTTCCAATATATACAAAGTAAGCTGCATACAAGTGGGATCTTAATAAGGTTTTGAGTCAGTACATGCATGTTATTTCCAGTATTTATCATGTTATTAACATACATGTTTGGTCTTAATAAGGTGTTCGATCACTGTATATGCTTCTGATCTCCAATGTGTACAAATCATAGAGTGAGAATCTCATGGATTTTAGTATTTTGAGAAGAAAGTATTTATGCACATTAGCAAAACATTTCAAATATTAAAACAAAACTAATATGTTTTTTATAACTGAATACAGATTCAACAGTTTTTTATGTTTTGTTTTAGGAATGATGAACACAATGGGAGCCATACCTGGTAGGTGAATTAAATATTTCTGTGCCTTGAGAATTTAACATTTATAAATTTTTTGTTTGGTATTGAAGATTAATTCAATGAAATAAATAAATCTTAAGGAAACATTTTGAATTACTTGAAAATATATTACATCGTGTATAACCAACAATTTCAGCTATAGCACCATAATCTCTGGAAACACAAGTTAAGAAATGGTTATAGTTAATGTAAAGGAAAAAGAAATGTATAGTCATTGCTTCAACCAAATGGCATTTACACATCAAAAATTCTTATTCTTCCTTTTGTTATTATTATTATATAAAGTATATTTTTTGTTTTAGGTTTCTTGGGAGTTTACATTACTGGATACATTTTAGAGATCTTCCAAAGTTGGAAAATGGTGTTTAACTTTACAGCATGCTTAAACATTATCTTCTGCTCTTTCTTTTTAATATTTGGAACTGCCAAGCCTATTGTGCCAATGTCTGGAGTAAGCTGACCATAATTATTTATTAAACCACCGGTGAATATAAGTAAGTTATTATAAAGGTGCTTTGTCTATAATACGGTTATTTCTGAATAAAAGAAAATTAATAAAAATATGTTGAACTTAGTCTGTACCTGATTCTACTGTTACTTAGGGAGGTTCTAATGGTTGATTTAAAGGATTAACTAAGAGAGCTGTAGTAGGGATAGAGGATCATACCAGGTAAATTTTATTTTATTAGTCAAACATTTTCCGTTCAAAAAAATTTACATTCAGATGTTTCGCGTGCATTTTATCAAACTATTTTGCTAAAAACCTTTTCTCAGTCCTGTGACTTTTAGCTTATTAGTTAGACAACTTTGTGCTGGTTTCTTAAAGCTTACAAAAGGGAAAAAAAGTGTACTTAATATATTTAAGAAGAAGTTAATTTTGCTTCATAAAGATTGCAAAATAATTAGTAATATTATGATAAAAAAAATCAAGAGCTTAAACTTTTTATTCAAGCCAAAAATAAAATTGTGTGATAGTATTGAATTATATTATAAATGTGATTTAATAATTATGCCTTGTAAAAATAGGAATAAGTTAAAAAAATAATCCAATTACATTAAATTAATAGAAGTAGAACTTGTAAAAATCAGTCTACAGAAACTGAAAAAGATAAGCTAAATTTATCAACTCAGAAGTAGTGGAAAAGTTTTAGAAACCATAAATAAGACCAAGTTTAATTAAATATAGGGATTTTTATTTAAATGATTTCGAAAATGAGTTGTGAAGTAATGAGTAGCTTTCAGAATTTGAAAATGTATTAATATTAATTTTTATAGGTGTGCAAAATTGATACAAATAACCTTGAATTCCCTTAAATAATAAAACTTCTCAACAAGTTTTGAGAGTTCATGTTAGCCTAAGGTTTAATGAATTATTAATAACTTTGATCAAAAGTAAGTGAGCTAACTATTAAGCCTGATGGTTGTGATAAAAACCGTTTGAACTGCAGATGTTTTTGTTTTCTCAACGTTCCTCTTCATTTCTCTTTTTTTCCAATTGTAAAGCAGACAAGAGGAATGTGGAGAACAAAAAACATCTTCAGTTTACATGATTTTAACATTTTGGTTTTTAATGTTTCACCACCTTTTTTTTGCCATGTGAACCATAATGTGTAAGCTAACTACAGAGAGTGGAAATACAAAGTAACTTATGAATTGAAAAAAGCCTATTGTATATAACAAACTGATGTTATCAGTTCTACTTTGTAATATTCAATCATATACTGAAAAACACAATATGGGCCTTTCATTGTATATCAGTCTACTCATGTAATGATAAATGCAAAAGGAATAAAATACATATTGTGCAAAAATTAATTTAGATTTTTCAGTGAAAGGAATACAGAGTATTGAATTTGACAGAAAAAATATTTTCACAAACAACATATGTACTGAAATGTGTTGGGATTTTGAGATAGTCATCAGCCACTTAAAATTAGTCATAAAAACTGTTTTATATGCATATATATATATATATATGCAGTGGTATAGCTAGGTTTCCAAGAGTCCCGGAATAATATTTTTGTGCCTGCTCCCATATACACATTTTTGCTTCAATTCTAATATTAACAATTTCAAATACTAGTTTTGAGAGGACCCTGGGCTCTTGGGTAGTTGCCCAACCTATTACTACACAACTGTGTATATATGTATGTACAAATGCACACACACACACGTGTGTGATATTGATGAATTTGTATATTGTTAGTCGAGAAGATTGAAACACACAATAGTTAAAGATTACACTAGTATAACAAGAGTTAGAATTGAATTATGTATTCTATTGTAGTTGTTGTGGTTTGGCATTTGAAATGCACAGTAGTTATGATTTAGTATCAGGGCATGCATTATCCAGTATTGGATTATTATTTGATTTGTTTTAATGTCTTAGATTTTTTTACTTCATTTCTATATATTTTCCAAATTGGAATGCACTTCTTTTTTTCTGTGTTGTGATTTTTTATTTCTGCAAATTGACCAATTTTCCAGGATAGTATGTAGTTAAGTTATAAGATGCTTGTACTTTCACATGTAAAAAGTGTCCATACTTTACAGTCAGGACAAGCCCTGAGTTTTGGAGGTATCATGTGTGTTTGATAAATATGTAAGTAGTAACAGGTATAAGTTGAAATCTCTCTTATTTTCTGATGAAAAAATTATGCTGGAAAAAAAGTAATAGTTTTTTCAACATCAGAAGAACTGTCATTCATATAAATAATACAGCCTTGAATTCAAATGAGTGAGCTATCTGTATTCGTGCATGGAATAATAGATATGTACAAGCTTTTTCTTGTATTATTTTAATGTGAGTTGTATGTATGAGCTCTCTTCCTTCTCGCCCGGCATGGCCAGGTGGTTAGGGCACTCGAGTTATTGGTTGTATGTTGTAACATGTTAGTTATATTGTACAGTCTGAACGACATGAGTGAATTATATTCCTGCACATTTTTTGCATGTGAGCCATTGCTTCCTGAGTTATTGGTTGTATGTTGTAACAAACAAAACACTAGAATTTTTTTGAGTTAAGTTAGAGTTTGAGGTTTTCTTGTTGTAACATGTTAGTTATATTGTACAGTCTGAACGACATGAGTGAATTATATTCCTGCACATTTTTGGCATGTGAGCCATTGCTTCCTGAGTTATTGGTTGTATGTTGTAACAAACAAAACACTAGAATTTTTTTGAGTTAAGTTAGAGTTTGAGGTTTTCTTGTAGTATGTGTGAATCAAGTAGATTTTGTTCCCTTTCTGTTTTCATGAAAAGTTAAAAATTTCTTCTGTACTGTTGTAGCATTGAAGAAGCATGAAATAAGTATTGTGCATGTAAAACAGTAGTGATTTTGTACTATCATACGGGATACAAAAAAAAATATTGAAGTCTCTAAATTTACTTTATTAAGATATGCCTAAATAATAGGAAAGAAACATTAAAATACATTTTTATTCCGTATGGATGTAGTTTGTAAGAAAGAGATTAAACCATGTTATTTAAAACAGTTAGGATATATTTTTTACAGTGTTTTTGAATAACGTACATGCAAGTATTTTGTATTTATATAGTTCATATGTATGTAAAATACAATGTACTCAGTATTTTTGCTACTTTTAAAGACCAGAATGAAATGTATTTTCTGCTATTGTATTTTTTATTAGATTAAAGAACCTTTACTCCTTCCAAAAAATAAGTTACCTTAATTATAAAATAGCACTATGGTTGGTTTGTGTGTGAAGCCTTTGATGTAATTAGGAACAAGAAAAGACATGTAAAAGAAAAGCTTAATCTAAGCTTCACCATATTCTGCATCTATAGCAAGGGGAAAGAGCCACAAGCTAGAAACAACATGAGAAAAATTAGGCTTGAGCACTGAGTACAGTACTTATAGTGTTTGATACTGGTAAAAATTTAAATTAGTTTGTGCCAAAATGTAAGCATTTAAGTTAAGTTTTTTATGCTTTAGAGTTGTATGACTTATAATTTCTTGACAGGGATACCATAACACAGTCTATCTTGCATGCTTTCAAAACTTGTTAATACAAAACGTTTCCTATCCTAATTATATGTTTGGTTTGGTTTTCAGTTTCTTTAGTTTGTTTCTTTTACACCTGTGCATGTTTTTGCAACATGTAGGTCCTGTTTACACCAATTATTTTTGTTTGTTCTGTTTAACTTTGTGTACATGTACCTTGTACATTTAAGGATTATTCATAATTGATCATTATGTACTCTCTAACTCGTGGATAAGACATTTAAAAAAAATGCATTGTTGGTCTTCCAGAAAGAAACCTTGGGTAAACAAATTTTTAAATTAGAAAATTTTGAGCTGTAAATTTACTTACATTATTTTAAAAAATTATTATTATGTGTTATGCATTAAGAGAAAATGATAATTCTAGAATTATAAAATCTTCTGTAATTTATTTAAGAAGTGTCATATAATTGTTGTTAAAGTACCATTTATTTGTTGAAACTGAACCTTTTATGAAAAGGCAACGTATCAGTTGTATTGAATTTTGCTGACATTTAAGATATAAAATTATTGTTTTAAGAGCATTATTTTATGTTAATAGTGAACAAAAATAATGGATCCTGTATTAGCAACTCTGCTAAAATTTGGTATCATGTTTTTTTTTCTAAACTTATATTTTAACAATAACACTAAATCAGTGGCACACTGCAACATTATTGTCTGTGAAAATGTAATAGAGAGTGTATTGGGTTTTAGGTTTTTTGGTTTAAAATTTTGTTTCCCCCCATTTAAGATCTTTAATTTGTTGACAGAACAATATCTTGTACATAATTGGATATATCCCTACTGTAGGCTCTCCATTTAAGACCTTTAGTTTGTTCGCACCACAACAGCTTGTACATAATTGGATATATCCCCACTGTAGGCTCTCCATTATAACACCTTTATTGTTTTGAACCTACAAAAATGCTATTGTGAAAGTTTTCAGGATGACATGTGACCACCAGAAACTAACTCATGTTATTATTTCTTAATCTAATCCAACCTGACATGATTTATAAAGATTGAAGAAACTTTGTTTGAGAGCATAACTTGATTGGCTAAAAGTGAAGATGGTTTATGAAAGATTGTAACTTTTATATATATAGTGAGTCTGAAAGTTAGTTTAAAAAAGGTCATAATTTTTCAGTAGAAGTAACTTATAAAAACAACAACATTGTGCTAGTTATGAAACCAATGTAATTTGGTCATTCTGGTTGATTCATATCCTTTTTAAAATATCTTTGTTTATTAAGACTTGTTCATAAATATAACATAACATAATATTTTTGGACAACATGGGAGCTATTGGTTCATCTCGGCTGTTCAATCCTCAAAACTAAATTAAAATGATTTAAAAAATAAAATACAAAATTTTAAACCCAGCCCTTTTCATTCGTATACTTCTCAGGCACCATTCTAGTAACCCTTCTCTGAACCTTTTCCAACAATTCAATGTCCTTTCTAAGGTAAGGAGCCCAAGATTGAACACAGTATTCAAAATGTGGCCTAACCAGGGACCTGTACAATG
>NW_013665611.1:4165788-4187682 GCF_000517525.1 Limulus polyphemus
CCACTAAAAGCCTTTTCCCTTTATATCCACTAATAGAAACCCAAAATGATTCAGTCTTCTTGCTATTATCTTTTATATCCTCAACTTCAACAGGATGTAACTTACATTTTACATATAAAGCCACTCCTCCTCCCCTCTTTAATACTCTATCCTTATTAAATAGCCCATAACCCTGTATTTCAAAAAATTTCTGTCATCAAAATCATCTGTGTTTAACCATGTTTCAGTTATTCCCTTTTAACAAAATCCTCCATTTCTACCAGTGCTATAAAGTCATCTATTTTATTTCTTATACTTCTAGCATTACAATAGTAAAAATTAAGCCTATCTTTATAACTACTTCTCTACTCATTTCCTATGCTAAACATTTCTCTGCCTCTTATTCTTTTTGCATTCAGTTTTTCCTGGCCCTCACCACTGTCTATTCCTAGTTTAAAACTTCCCTTACAGCTGAGTTAATAGCCTTAGCAAACAAGCCAGCCCCTACTCTATTTAAATGTAAACCATCCATTGCAAAAAGCTCCCTTCTGCTGAACTGTTCCCACAAGTCCAAACAGCCAATCTGCTCATCCTTACATACTAACCAAAGCCTAGCATTTAGCCCTAATGACCTACTTATAACTTCATCCCCACAGTTAATTTTGAGCAGTATCCCTGACAAAATTAAGTTATGACCATTTTCTTTAAGTGCCTTTATCAACCCCTTATACTTATTAATTAGCTCCCCTGACCTACCTTTCCCTACATCATTAACCCCTACATGCACTAAAAAAAAAACTACATCTCTGCTAGCCCTTTATTATATCATATTAATTTTTAAGTGAAATGTAAAGCCACATTTTTTTTTATTAATTAAAATGTACTTTCAGAGTCCAATAATGATAATGAATTTACTCAATTCATAACATATTTTTAAATTATATTTATTTCTGTGAGATTTTCGAGTAATATTATTGTATTTGATTACTTGTTTTTAAATTTGTCATGTGAGATACAACTTGACAGTAACCGAAACATGAAATAGTTTTTTCAACTTGAAATGTTGTTTTATTTGGAAACCTAGCATGCACCAGTTGTATAAATAAATTTTAGTAAATGAATAAATCATAAATGTACATTTTTCCCACAGTAGATGAAAGTTGGGGTTTCTTTCTATACTGTAGTAAGTTTGTAGGCTGAAATACATTTTTAGAATTATATTACAGTTTTATTACTTGGATGAGAGTATCCAAGTAATATAGTAAATGCTAAAATGTCACCAACAAAACTGAAAGAGCATTTCTTGGGTTGTTTTGTTTGTTTGTTTGTTTTTAATTATGCACAAAGCTACACAAGGGCTATCTGTGCTCTGCCCACCACGGGTATCGAAACCCAGTTTCTAGCGTTGTAAGTCCGCAGACATACCGCTGTGCCACTGGGGGGCTTCTTGGGGTGATGGTACCTTGTCTACAAAAATTTGTTATAGTATGTACCTGAATTTTATCAAAATGTTATCTATAAACCATTATTTAATTTGTACATAAAATGTAAAGACAAAACAAATTTATCTTCTGAAAAATATACAAGGTAAATTATTTAAAACTGAATAGAAACTGTAGAATTACAGGTATGATAAGTATATTTGGGAAAATTTTTAACAATTAAATTGTTATAGAAAATGAAGGAAACCATTGGTTATTGACTGTGAATATTCACTAGCCTTTGACTTCCTTAATTTAAAAGAAAAATATCTTTAATGTTAAAAAAATATCTTAGCTTGGAATTTTGTATAACATAACTCCAAGCAGCTTTTAAATTGTAAGTTTTTCTTTGTTGCCTTTAACATTTGGTAAATTTAAAGAAAATGAAGTTATGATTCTGTTGGAGATACATTTATAGACAATAAAATGTTTTATTTTATAAAGTATTGTGGTATAAAAAGCTTTTTTTGGACCAGTTCTAATTAACATGTTTGATGTTTCAGCTAACTGTGGTTTCAAAGTTACAGTGCTATTTTGTGTTTTTATTGCATGTATGTATTCTTGGTTTTCTTCCAAAAATTATCAAAATATAATTAAATAAAAAATATTGCTCAATATAAACGTGTATTCTATTCCTTTCACAAACTGGTTTGCTTTATTTTCTTAGCTCGCCTTAATAATGAGAAAATATTGCGAAACATTAATTTCCCAGGTACTGGTTGAATTTATTTTCAGTTTCCACAACCATACTATTACAAGTTAAAAAAAACCTTCTGCAAAATCAATGCAGCACACTCTCATTGGTGTTATGGTCTGGCTCTCATACACTTCTGAAGAAACAGAATAGTATAAGAAAATAATCACCAAAATTGCTACACTTCTCTGCAAACTGTTGGATAGTTAGTAAAAAAATATTCAGCCAGTTGTGGTAATTAATCCTATAATAGGCTTGGGCCTCATCATATTCCCTGTAATCGCTACAATGATAATTCATCCAACTGCTCATCTGCTCCACTAACTGTTTGTTTGAATACATTTCAGACATGGCATTGCCATTAAAAAACTGTAAGCCTAGTAAATGATCACTCAGAATATCACTACACACTATTGCCATACTATGGAATTTAGTCTCAACATTCCACATAACTGTAGAAAAGACCGCAAGACGTGAAAAAATAACAAAAAAAAAGTTAATTTATTTATTATTACTTGCAACGTTTGGGGCAGAAACCCTTCGTCAGGTAGTAAAAGCCTTGTTACATGGAAAAAAAGGCTTTTGTTCATCGCAAGGAAGGCAACCGCCAGGCTGCACCCACCGCCAACTCTTGTGCTACTGTTTATCGATAATTAGTGGTAATGACCGTCACATTATAACCCCTCGCACCTAGAAGGGTATGTATGGCAACGAGTTTCAATCCCGCGGATTGCGAGTATAGTACTGATTAGCAGATCATGCCAGGCTCTCATAAGTCAGTTATTTAATGTTTTAGACATAACTTCTTATATATCATGATATAATTATTATTATTGTTACGACAGCGGAAGTCACGTGACACTGATAACATGTGGTGACTTTCTCGAATAATCATGAATTATCGGGTAAGCCCGAATTTGTTCAAGACGCCCTCTTTTTTAGTATATAAGCCTGGCAGTGAAAGCCTGAGGGATTGAATGAAAATAGTTCCGGGTAATTTACGATTCTGTTTCGAGCTAGTGAGTGTTTTCGAAATTGTGAATCGCTGTGATTTATAGTGTGTATTATAAAAGTAGTTAGGTTTAAAGTGACGAGAAACGTACTGATTGTGAAATTACTGTGTACTAAAAGTTTGTATCAAGAAAGAATCTTCTTCTTCTGTAGCTTTTCCCGTATCTATACGGGGTCGCTATTTTTGACAGCACGTTTCCACTCTCCTCGGTCTTTGTATTCGTCCCCAACAAGGCCTTTCTCTCTAATATCTCCATCCACGCAATCCTTCCATCTTCTCCTTGGTCTTCCTCTCTTCCTTCTCCCCTCCATTTGGATATGGAGGCCTCTTGCCAATATAATCATCTTCCCCGTGATGAGGTGCCCATACCACTGCAATCTTCTCTCCTGAACTTTCTTCGATATTTAATCAAGAAAGGACTTGTATCGCTGAAGTTCATCGGAAAGAATTTCTACCGGAAATTAACAAACAAGCAGATACGTAACATTATTTTCATTTCACCAAAATAATATGCGTAGCAAAGCCAACAAATATAAAGTATCCTGTATTAATTCAGCTTGCAGCTTTGTATATATATGTCCAGCCAATTTCTCCTTCAGTTCTGGAGCTAGCAAGCGAACTCCGGGTGTACATATTTATATGGCGAAGCCCTCTTACCAAGAAGGACTAAAACGCCTCCGGAAGGTCACCAAAGCATGATGTGGCCTAAGGAAAGGTTTTTAGGGTCGCTGAAAACTATTCTGGCATTGAATTTTGTGTTTCTGCATCCCTCGGAAATTAGGGAGGGGCATGTTTGAAATTATGTGTCATCCCCCCCCCCCCCCAAAAAAAAGCGAGACCAAATTTGGCATACATGCTCAAGTACCACAGGAGGATGTTCTAACTTCTTTTTATTTTTTCCAGGAACGGACTCCTCTTCGGGCAGCTATATAATTAATTTGGGAAATTGGAGGAACTTGATCGGTATAGGAGTTCCTCTTTGAGAGCCTTGAATCCCGCAGAGGAGCGAGGGTATTTTATGCTAGTGTGTTCAGTGCCCCCCCCCCCCAGTAGCACAGCGGTATGTCTGCGGACTTACAACGCTAGAATCCTGGTTTCGATACCTATGGTGGGCAGAGCACAGATAGCCTATTGTGTAGCTTTGTGCTTAATTACAAACAATACAATACAATGTTCAATGCAATAAAATCCTAAAAATGAAATGTTATTTTGAGTTAATTTTGTTTTACTTTCTCTCACTGGTGTTGTCCGCATTTATTTTACTTTACTTTCTACTACTTGCTTTATGCCGCTTTACAGTACACGTTTTCAGTTCTATATAACTTTGAAAGCAAAATATCCGGATGACGCTGCTGGTTCCCTGTAACAAATGTTTATTATAAGACACCTTTAGCATATGATAGTATAAATTATATTCTAGCTGTTGTAATAGTAACAGTACAAGCAGGCATTACAATGCAATATTGTTTTATTTCTTAATCGATCAACATAGAATTTGTAAGGAATCACTGTTTGTACTATATGTCAGCAATAGTTACAAACATTTGAACCCTACACAATGTTACTGAATTTTCTGCTTTTGATCAGATATATCATGAAACTTGTGAAAATACCTTCAAAGTTGTAAAACATAAGTTTTGTTATACATATTTTAAAGGATTAACATAGTGTTCGTAAAACACACTAACAATGATTTCGAAAGGATGCATACACTGCTGGTCAAGTTTGTCCATTCACAGGTGTAGAGAGCAATAACTGACGTGTTGTTCTGATACAGTGAAGTCAAGAATGCCCAAAGCGCTGCCACAGGGTTTTGCCCTCCAGTGGCACAGCGGTATGTCTGCGGACTTACAACGCTAGAATCCGGGTTTCGATACCCGTGGTGGGCAGAGCACAGATAGCCCATTGTGTAGCTTTGTGCTTAATTACAAACAAACAAGCCACAGGGTTTCACAGACATCTGGACTACTCGTATGCATAATTTGCTGTTCCTGTTAGTTGAAGTGAAGAATGCCCAAAGCACTGCCACAGCATTTCACTGACAACACCTACATGCGTGCCATACCACTTCACAGTGTTTTTCTTGCCGAGTTTAGTGAGACTGAGAGTTTTAATTCCTCAACAGGCCTGAGAGTAAAATGAATGAAGAACATACAACTATGGTCCTTGCAAAGGCCATAGACAATCTGCACAAACACTGTATTACAAGTTCCATCCCTACATCTTGTAGCTACATCAAAACCCTAGTGTTAATGATATTACAAGTACTTATAGTGGTGCAAGAAAAAGGCTACTGACCTAATGCACATATTGCTAGCAAGTCATATGGAAATAAAAAATGTTTAAAACCAAGAACGGCGACAAATAGCATTAGTAGCTTTGCCGTAAACAGACTTACCGAAGATTAAAATGTCTATTTGATCTTGCATTAAGTATTCCTATTCAGAAAAGTAAACACAGAACAAAAACTGATAATATGATATGGTTTTTGAACGTTTCTTCAAACATATGTCAGAAAATATTCGAACAAAAACAGTAAGATAATTGGAAGAGGCCAGTTCGATCCTTGAAGTAATTTATTAGATAGAAAAACGAACATAGCAATTATCTTCAGTGTGTTCTTTACAGTACTCGTACTTAAATATGATGCATGAATTCAATGGAATGTTATGATGTAATTTTAATCGCGTGTAAAAGCTGTTTGCATACACGCGAAGTAAACTTAGAGTAACTTCAATGTGATCATTAAGACGTTGGTATTAGATGTTATGCTTCTTGTTTACGTTCAACGTGCTTTATTGAGTACTCGTGTGTACTTTTATAATGTTTGTTTGAAGTTAAGCACAAACCTACACATTGGGCTATCTGTGCTCTGCCCACCACGGGTATCGAAACCCGGATTCTAGCGTTGTAAGTCCGCAGAGTACTTTTAGATAAGAAGCTAAAAAACATTTGTATTACATCTTAACTGGATCAAGTATGGTCTGTACGAAGCTCGCCTAAAGTAATTCACAAAGAACAACTGACCAAAGATTTCAAATGTTAACCACGATATAACAAATGTTGGTATGAAAATACTTTGCCCCCCAGTGGCACAGCGGTATGTCTGCGGACTTACAACGCTAGAATCCGGGTTTCGACACCCGTGGTGGGCAGAGCACACATAGCCCATTGTGTAGCTTTGTGCTTAATTACAAACAACCAAATCAAATACTTTATTTATAAATTACGGAGCAGAAGCTACAATTTATATTTTCTCTAGTGCTTATCACGAACCACGGTAGTGGTTAATAATAGGAATCGCCTATTTGTTCTTTATTGTTATTTAATATTGTTCTGTCAGCCTTCAGCGAAAATGGCTGTGAGTATTGTAATAAAACCCGTGCGGTATTACTGAACGCATCATTGCCTATTGTGTAGAGTAGTTTTAAGTATATCTATCAAATAACAATGGCTGTATAATTGTTGACAACCAATCATTTTAATGTAGTCTGTGGTTTATATGGAGCCCCATAATCTACTACATGCATATGTATATAGCTGCGTTCAGGCCCTGGATGTAATTTAATGACACTCCATGTTTAAAAGCTGTAATATTTAGGAGAGTCAAAACAGGGATTTGTAGCTTGAGGAAATAGTATCAGTACTATAAATCTAAGTTTAACATGGACAGAAACTGCCTGTTGTAGAAACCTACACATGTAGAGGACTACGTTTCGAAAGTCTTCCGCCTTTCGTCTTCAGGTCCAAAGATCAATACTATGTCTCAAACCTTAAGCTTATTTCTTTACTTTTTTGCGAGTGCATTTTAACTTTAAGCAGCCTATCTTGTTTCTGTATTTTTTTGAAGATCCCTATTCCTCCTTTTCAATCTGACAGTTTGTAATAATCTTGTAGATGTATTGCAGACAAGGAATAGCATGTAATGTTGGTGTAATTTATAAAGTACTCGTACTCAAATAGATACAGAATTACAGTGATCTTTAGGATCCTTGTTTTGAAACTGTAGACAAAGAATAATTTTGTAATGTAAATTTGTTTTAGTGCTTATTGAAGGTATATTACAGTATAAAACAAATAAATAGTAAAGGATGGTTATTTTAGTTCAATTAGCTTCAATAATATTCCACCAGTACAAACTTGTAAAATCTTCTCGTATTAGACTAGGATCATGCACTGACACAGTCATTGCAAAGAAAGGTATTATTAGGGGTGAGCTGGCATTCTTGTTTGTTTGTTTGTTTTCAAGTGTCAGGGTTTTGTATATGGGCTTGGATTATTTACAGTAGGTGTCTTTGACTTATTGGCAATAAATTCGAACAATAAACGGGCAGCACACAATCCACCTGTTTTAAAATAATATATTCAAAACAAGTCAAACGTATGTACAAAAGTCCTTTACACCATATGATATCACAGTTGTATCTAAAACTCTAGATAATTCTATTTTATTGTCAAAAGTCCACACAGGCTAATTCGATTACTTTAGAATTCGACTGACAAGACGAACTACTTTCCTCTACTCTGTTTCTTATTGTGCAATCTGCGATAGATCCACTTATGTTACCCCATGAGTTACCACAGTTGTATCTAGAACTTTAAATAACTGTCTCCTTTTCGTCAAAGTCCACACAGTCGGGTTCAATTACTTTAGAACACCATTTGACAAGTTATTCTCCTTATATCTGTTAAAGTGTGAAACTCGCTTTAAAATATCGTCTGTTACAGCTAAACTAACAACCACGCAGTATAACTTCAATTTCACTAACTTTTTTTCTGACTTAACTTCATTTTACTTTGTTGGTTACCACAGTTGTATCCAGAGCTTTAAATAATTGTCTCGTCTCTTTTTTTTTTCGTCAGAAGTCCACTTTAGAACCCAATTGACAAGACAAATTATTTTTCCTATCTCGGTTGTTACAATACAGGTGTGAAATACACTATATAAATCACCCGTTAAGGCTAGTCACTCACACGCCTGCTAACTTCACGTTTTCATTCATCAACTAACGTTTTTCTGACTGAACTTAACTTGCTCTCACTTGGTCGCCTACTATATATATATATATATATATACATATTACCCAACTGAGGCCTCGAACTAGGAGACGCTATGATGTAACAATACTCACTTAGCGAGAAAAACTTAGTGGTTTCGAGAAAGATGACGTCAATAATACTACAACAATTGAACTACACACATAATGTACGACTCTTACCGAGTTACGCAACGAAATTTGTCATAAATATCGCCTTTGAATTAATTACTTTTAACACTCTTGTTATGAAAACTAAATAATCATTAAATATTAAATCACTAAATAATAATCCTTACACTGAACAGTCTTGTTTATCCAACCTAGAGAAGAGTCACATTTGGCTCTTTGCTGTGTCCACCTCGAGGAATCTAATCCTGGATATTAGCATTGTGAGTCCATAAACTTACCACTGTCCCACCGTTGGACGACTGGCGGTCTGTCGAAAACATTTCAGATTCTTTTTTTTTACTTTTTAAATTATGTTTAATCGGCTGACTAATTTTCAGTTAACGGAGTTTATAACAGATGAGCAATAAACAGATAATTACATTACTTTTAAAAACCCTTTTTGTTTGAATTAGTTTCAACTTATTTCAAGTAATTTTGTTGTCGTATAGGTCTATGCTATACTAAGATGAGTAATAAACGTTGGATTATAAATTTAAAATTTTAGGCTGTATTTTGTTAAAGTGGTGAACTGTATGAATAGTACTAGTACATATTGTTACGACAGCGGAAGTAACGCGAAGCTGGGAGCATGCGCGCTGGAGTTTCTAGAAGGATCGTGACTTATCGGACAACCTCACGAATGTCCCAGCGTTTGCTAGACGCCCTCTTTTTTAGTATATAAGCCGAAGATAGATTGAAGAGAGGTAATCGAGTCAAGGGAGCAGTGTTAGTAAAGTGTGTAACTCGCTGTGAATTATAGCGTGTGTTTATAAAGGTAGTTAAGTTTAAAGTGACCGTGGAAATTAAGTGTATTACAAAGTTTGTAACGAGAAAGAATAAACTAGTTTTAATCAAGAAGGGACTTGTATCGCTGAAGTCACTCGGAAAGAATTTTTCTCGGAAATTATCAAACGATTAGATACGCAACAATATTATAATCTATGTAGCATAAAACGCAGTACTTCGGTCAGTTTTTTTCAGGAGTCTTCCTCCCCCCCCCCCTTCCCCAAACTTCATTGAAAGGCAAACATAAAAATAATTTTCCTGGACGGTTTTTAATCCCTAATCCACTCCTAGGTACGACAATCACTTCAACAACATTAGGAAGTTGAAAGTATAGAAACCACTAGACGATTAAAATAAATATTTGATCAAACGAATAAGCAATTTACTCTGAGTAAAATGACTACGAGTTCCTAGATTTTGAACAGGTGGTATGAGGCAGATAGTGCAGTATAGTGTCAGTAAATGAGTTAGTACTGATTGCTATCGTATCGTAACTCTTTGAGGCAGGTGCAAGAGAAATGGAACTCGTGATGCAATTCATTATTGACTGGTTTCGTTTTGCAAAGTTTGTTACTGGGAGACGAAGCACATCAGTAAAAAAATTACTTTGAAAATGAAAGTTACCAATCTTTAAAATTACTACTGGTGATACAAGTCTAAACTGTGCTACAATTGAGTTATGAGAGGCCAATCAATCAATACGTTGACCATCACTTTATTAGTAAAAATGTTTTATGTACTTTTGATTAGTTTTACCAAAATATAGTAAACTGAAAAGTGTTGGCACGAATTAGGTACAAATGGAACAACAAATCACGTGACCTGCATCACTTTGCGAATAGCACAAGAAAATTAAAGTTTTAGTAGCATGCTACACTTGTCACGTGGCTACCAAGAATACAAACTAGATAAACTTTACTCTGTTAGACAATTTAGATGGAAAACTACTGAAACTAAAACAAACAAAATATAAATTTAAATCTGCTGGCGCAATGCGTCGTACAGTATCATTTTCATACGAGCGATAGGATATAAGAGTTTTATGAGAACCACTTTTTCATATGGTGATCCATTGTTTTCACTCTTTATGTTCTGGTAGTAAGCTGAATGTTTTATGAGAACCACTTTTTCATATGGTGATGCATTGTTTTCACTCTTTATGTTTTGGTAGTAAGCTGAATGTTTTATGAGAACCACTTTTTCATATGGTAATTCATCGTTCTCACTCTTTATGTTCTGGTAGTAAGCTGAATGTTTTATAAAAAAACATATTTTCATGTGGTGAGCACAGATAACCCATTGTGTAGCTTTGTGCTTAGCTTCAAACAAACAAACAAATCATACGGTGGTCCATCGTTTTCACTCTTTATGTTCTGGTAGTAAGCTGAATGTTTTATGAGAACCATATTTTCATATGGTGAGCACAGATAACCCATTGTGTAGCTTTGTGCTTAGCTTCAAACAAACAAACAAATCATACGGTGATCCATCGTTTTCGCTCTTTATGTTCTGTTAGTAAGATGTTTTATGAGAGCCATATTTTCGTATGTGATCCTTTGTTTTCGCACTTACGATATTTTCTGGTGATGAGTGTTTTATGATAACCACATTTTCGTATGGTGTTCCATCGTTTTCACTTTTACGTGCCCCCCCCCCAGTGGCACAGTGGTATATCTGCGAACTTATACTGCTAGAAACCGGGTTTCGATACCCGTGGTGGGCAGAGCACGGATAGCCCTTTGTGTAGTTTTGTGCTTAATAACAAACAACAACACTTTTACGATAGTTTCTGGTGGTAAGATGAGTGTTTGATTTATAAGATATTGGCATTTCACAGTTCTAAATAGAAATGATGTCATGGTTTGGCTTACATTTACAATTACCTCAGGTTCTAAGACATGTTTTCTTTTTATTTGTTACACTTAAATGTTAAGTAATAGCTTTATGGATGTTTTACGTCTGGAAGTTAGATAAGGTAGTGGGAAGAATGATCTAGAACAGCTGTTCTCAAACATCATTGAATTGCACTAATAACAGAAATTATTACACGGCTAGAACTCTTCATTTGCTATTTTGAAACTTATCATTCATCACTTAAATTTAACTTTCAAATTTCTATTCAGTATGCTAGCTTCTTAATAGCACTATTGACATTTCTACACCTACATTTATATACATTACAAACCTACTGACAATCATTCCTATTTAAGCTTCAATTCTTTCCATCCCTCTGAAACCAAACACGTTTCTCTCAAAGGACAATCCCCACGTTTGAGATGTCTATGCTCTGATAACGCTGTCGCCGGTTGTAAAGCTAACGACACGACTAATTATTTTAAACAACAGAACTATTCCGATAACGTCATTGATAAAGCTAAACTTGATACGGGTTATCACAATCTGACTGTCTCCACTTTAGCGACAAACCACATACAAACATAGTTTCTTTAGTCCTTACATACCATCCATTAAACAGATTAGCTTGACTGTTCAGTAAAACTTTACGAACAAGAGACAACACATTTTCTGACATATTTACTATCTTGCCCGAAATGAATTTACAAGACTGTTTAGTACATTCTAACTTAAAAACTGGAGTGCCTTTATCCGCACAAACGAACGGAACTTGACCGTGCGGACGAACTGTTTCCTTTGCATGCGATTATATCACTGATTTCGCAACTCTTTCTATTACTACGTTTTATGTAACAGACCAATTCACCCGTACATTAGAGAACAATATTTATTACATTCACTCTACGAAATGGAACCAAATCTATATCAGAAAAACACTACGCAAGTTAGGTCACAGATTTCAGATTAGAAATTTCAGGAGCATTTTTGACCACCCAGTCCTCAAACACTTTTAAGTCATCAGACCATAATTGGACTGACAAAAGGAGTGTACTTGTTTTACAGCATAACCCCCCCCCCCGTTTCCACACAAAACAAGTCTGACCACTAAAGCTTAGAACACAAACTTACATTTAAATTCAATATTCTGACACCACACGGAATAAATTAACTATTATATTTTAAGTAATTACAGCTTCCGTTAAAATTTCTTTTATCACACATTTTTTAACTTTGTTTTTGACGAACTGACACCTCTACCTTCTCAAATTCTCTGTGGAAACATTATCAATTTTGATGAATTTTTCATATTTCTGTTATATTAGCCCTCCAGTGGCACAGCGGTATGTCTGCGGACTTCCAAAGCTAGAAACCGGGTTTCGGTACCCGTGGTGAACACAAACAGATAGCCCATTGTGGAGCTTTATGCTTAATTACAAACAAACTGTTATACTGTTTATTTATTTTTTTAACTGTATAGTTTTGTTCTGAATTTTCTTGATCCTTTTAGTTCACATATCTTACTCTGTACACGCACCTCGCGTTTTATTTTTATCATGAACTCAATGTCTAATTCCATGTATCTTATGTAAATTCTAAACGTTCTTTTTAAAGTGTATTTTGAGTAACGAAGGGTATATCCTCTAAGTGTAGCAAGTAAAATAAATTTTCGTTATAGATGTATTTTGTAATCTTTTCCAGTTTGACAATATCCTTTTAGCATAGTTTCTATTACAAAAGGCTTCGTCGTAATACAGTCTTGTCCAAAGCACCCTAATCCTCCCTGTTTCTTTTCTATAATCCATCTAGTCTACGAGGACGATGGTTTCCTAATTCCCATTTCAACACACAGAAATCCATAGGCGCTGCATCCAGCGACTTTTCTTATATGTCTTCGTACGGAATACCATGTATATCAGTTTCACTCTCCAGCTGCTTATTTTAGTGAACTCATATCCTGTTGGCCTCGTTTTCAGACAGATTTCCTTTTTCTTATTATATTGCTTACTAATGCTTGGAACATGTAGACGACTTTTGCCACTAGCCTTTATGCTTGTGGATTCTTAGTTCTTAAAATATGCTGCACTTTGATAATGGTGCAACTTCTTGCATGTTCTCTTTATGGGTGGTCCTGGTGCTCCAAGTTGATCCATATTCCTTTGTTTTCCAGTGCCATTAGGTACAAAAGTTATCCCCTTCTTAGAAACTCTAAATCCCCGATCTGAACACATCTTCATGATCTGAGTGGATGAATGTTTTAAGCCGGAAACTTGTTACATACCTTTCTTTAAAGCAATAAATTTTCGGTGGCATCACACTACCTATGTAACGACAAACTGTCAAAATATGGGTTTCATATATCCAGTTTTACCTCGATTTTATATCGGGTGCCTATGTCTCATTACTTGCGTAATGAAAATCATATTAATATGATGTACCCAACCATCTTCATAAGCATAAAGTTAATGGTGGAAGAACTTTTCGATCCTTTTCTGTTGTTGTTGTTAGATAACAAAATGAAAGGGATGTTTTGTCGTGGAAGTTACTTCAAGAGTACTTTCAATACTTATACTGACGAACGACAACATGTCCTTCCATTATGGTTTTAATCGGCTGTGATCTTCACGTGACCTACTGATTTGATTTTTAAATATATTTAATATTACTCACTAAACTTGTATTAAAGATAAAAGTGAGAACAAGCACGCCCTCCTGCAACGTCAAGCTTAAAGTAAATATATTTCATCAGGTAGTGATACAGTTGATAACATCAACGGATAAAACAACACTGTGGCATTTGAAGAAAAAAAAAAAGGTTGAAATATCTCCACTAAACAAAAAATATGCTAGATTTGTTATTTTTTAAGAGAAAATACAGTTTGGAAGCGTGTGTGAAAGAATTAATATATAATTTCCCAGGAAGGCAAAAGTTTCCTGTGATATTTGAAACGAAAATTAGAGAGGGATAAAAGTCAAATGTATGCTATCATGACAAGACAACCAGACACCTAATCAATGTCAAAATATCTTTACATAACATAAAATAGAAATGTTGAATGTATTGCTAAGAGGGCAAGAAATCCCACAATGGGGTCTTGGATATCCTGGTGGTTAGGATTCTCGATGTATAATCTGAGATTCGCAGGTTCGAATCCCTTTACCGAACATGCTCGCCCTTTCAAGATTTGGGCATTATGATATGACAGTCAATCACACTTTTCGTAACTTAAGAGTTGGCGGTGGGTGGTATTGCCTAGCTGCCCTCCTTCTAGTTTATTATTTCTAAATTATGGACGGCTATCATAGATAGCCCTCGAGTAGCTTTGCGCGAAATTCACCAATATAAAAACAAACCAAAAACATTGCAACAGTGATATAGAACTCTCGAAGCTGAACACTTTATAATAAAAACAAGTAAAATGGGTAATAACAAAAACGAACTGACTTACGTGCTTAGTGAAAGAAAGAAAATTCCACTCCTGAAAGCTGAGGCTGTAAGAATAAAGCTTGAATACCTCTGATTGCAGTACGAATATTCAACTTGTTCACGCAAAAATTATAATGTAGAACAAGGACGTCGAACAGAAATTATTGAGAAAGGCATAAGGCGAGAAAACCATGTCATAATGTATAATTGGAAATAAATTGTATGATGTAAGCACACGACTCTAGACTTAAAATATCTATTAGATCGTCAAGAAATTAATGTCGCTTTTTATAGATTAAAAAAACCTGAACAATTTATGTATCAAAATAAAACATTTATGAAATGAAATAGTCTCCATTCTTATCGATGATGCTTTTTCATCTTACATTCAGGTTGTTAATGCCCTGATTAAATAAATCATTTGGCTTTGAAGCAAAAAACATGTCGATGTTCTCTTTAACACCTTCCACATTTTCATACGTTTTCCCATTAAGATGATGTTGCAGCGAACGAAAAAGATGGTAATCTGAAGATGCCATATCTGGAGAATATGGTGGGTGGGGGAGAACTTCCCAACCAAACTCCATAAACTTGTGTTGCGTCAAACGTACCACATGTTGACGTTTGTTTGTTTGCTTGTTTGTTTGTTATGGATTTCGCGCAAAGCTACATCAGGGCTATCTGCGCTAGCCGTCCCTAATTTAGCAACGAAAGACTAGAGGGAAGTCTTTCTGGTCATCACCACCCACCGCCAACTCTTGGGCTACTTTTTTACCAATGAATAGTAGGATTGACCGCCACATTATGACGCCCCCACGGCTGAAAGGGCGAACATGTTTGGTGTGACGGCGATTCGAACCCGCGTCCCGCAGATTACGAGTCGAGCGCCCTGACCACCTGGTCATGCCGGGCCCATGTGGACGTGCATTGTCGTGAAGGGCATTTCTGGTGAAGGACTTGATTTAAACGTTCAAGTTGCTGACTATAGATCTCTGCATTGACAGTTCGAATTAATTAATTTCTTCAGTAACGTTTACCACAGCACAGGCTACGTCCACTTGTAGGCCTAACTACAGATATAACGTTTCAACAGAAGCTCTTAAACTAATGTACGCCTAAGTTACTTGTAAACTTACTTGAATAATTTCCTCGTTAATCAACAGATAAAAAACACGTCGAATAATTCGCTGGCTAATTGAATAGTAGACAAATCGATGTAGTAACTCTCTCTGTTTAACTAACTAACTGACATACCTCACTGACTACTGGTTTAATCTCTCTGACATTTACATAATTCTTGCTTTCTATTTATTGCAAGAATTGATAAGATCATTACTTCAGCATCATGATAGCAAATAAACAACTAAGTTAAAACATTAAAAACACAGATTACAACTATACTAAAATTATACATATTGAACTAGAACAGTAAGAGTACCGAAATTAATGAGCCAAATTCTAAAGGTACAGAAATAAAACTCGTTACACTAAATATCTATCAAAAATGAGCATATTATTCCCTCTATTTATGTGCTTATTGGTCTGTCATGGAACAACACTTTTTTTAACTATTAATTTTAGAGAACAATTATTTGATTTCAGTAATCGAAAAACTTGGAAAAAAATGCGCATGTAAAGACGGAAAGTTGTGAATAATTATTTAGAACTATATTGGCAAAAAAATCACACTCTACATTTTGGAGCTGTGGATGATGCGTTTTAATACTGACAGCCGAATCTCATTGTTCGATTAGAATAGCCCACGAGTTGAAGATGGATGATGTTGACTAGCTACGTTCCCTTTAGCTAGCGCAGATAGCAAACCCAGTGGTCTTAATGGCTGTTTTTTTCTTGTATGTCGTTTTGGAGCTCCTTCATTTAATTTCATTCTGCTCTATAGGTAGATTGTCTCTTACTCAGTCGTATTATTCTCGGGATACTTCCCTGACAGTTTTAAGTTTAAACATTACTTAATCAATATAATTTTTAAAATGTAACTAAAATTTTAAGCTGATAATTTGGAAGGATCGATTGATTTTTGTTGTTGTTCTTGTGATAGCGATCTGTTTTCTGAGAGAAACCTTCCGCAGTAATATAAAGAAAACATTTAAAGTTATCTTATTCCAAGAGATCGGCATTAGCTGAGAAGCGGCTCCTTGACGCGATCGATTTATTGAAAGTGCGCATGTGTGAAAGGTCGCCCACGTTCGGTAGAAAAACACAAGAAAATGGTAGAATAGCAGAAGTCTCGAGTGTTCAAGTCGCGTGGGCGCGCGAAGTAAGAGAGCTAGTCGTGTTTGTGACGACACAAAGAGAGAGAGAGGGACTGAAAACAAAACAAGAAGAACTAGTTATCTGTGACTTCAAGTGACAGAAGATAACATATCAACTCAATGACTACAGTTAGGTAAGTTATGTTATTCATGTTTCTTTCAACAGGCAACGTTACCATATTGACAAACGCTAATTATTTTATGTCAAACCTATCAAAGTGTGCCTTTCACTTTCAGCCGATTAAAGAGTTTATTGAAACAACAAATGTCGCAATCTATGAAAGCTCGCATAGAAAAAATCGCTGTTTGTCATGTGTGGCCCAGTTATTAGTTTATGAGGTTAAGCCACTAAATTAGGTGGTTATACATCAAATAGCATGGAAAAGGTTGTTTAATAAAATTGAATAGGCCTATAATTTTATCTCCAACCCCTAATACCTATATATCTTTAACACCACTTTGTTTAAATGATTAATAAACCCATAAGCCGTAACTTAACAATAAAAACTGCGTTTGAAATCTGATGACGTTGTTCGAGGTTGAAATATAAATTAAAGAAAGATCGACTTTGAATGTATGAATTATAAAAAATTCACTATTATTAGTAAAATTACACAAGGGTGTTAAAAAGTAAGCGGTAAAAATTATAATACACGATACAGTAATAGATAAAGCCCAAAACGATGTTGGACATTTTTATAGATAGTGAGATACCTATTTCCTGGACCAGGTGGTTAGGGCGCTCGACTCACTATCCGAGGGTCGCAGGTTCGAATCCCAGTCACGCCAAACATGCTCGCCCTTTCAGCCGTGGGGGCGTTATAATGTGACGGTCAATCCCACTATTCGTTGGTAAAAGAGTAGCCCAAGAGTTGGCGGTGGGTGATGATGACCCAAGAGTAGCCAAGAGTCTTACACTGCTAAATTAGGGACGGCTAGCACAGATAACCCTCGTGTAGCTTTGCGCGAAATTAAAAAAAAACAAACAAACCTATTTCCATAAACTTGTAGATAATTTCTAACCTTCGAACTTGATTATCATTTTTAACTCCAACTTTTATTTTTCGGTTCCAGAACTGAACTTGTATTGAAAAGTTTATTTGATTTTTCAGATGTTTCTAATCTGGGCATTATATATTCCTTCAATAAATATTTTATGTAATCTTTCACTATGTAAAAGTAGCAACAGCATCTCGGAGGCAATCAAGTTGTACTCTTGAAGACACTTTGCTTATCACGGCCTTTTTAAGGTTGCAGCAGTTAGAATGAAACAAATGGATGGATGATATTGAACGTCCTAACCTTGACCTTTCTAATGTCAGCATGAAGCGTTATGCAAATTTTCATTGAATGTAAGGGGGAGAAGAAACATTAATCTTTGCTATGCTTTTAGTGTTATTACTGAGATCATATCCTTTTCGTTATACACATATTTCCATTTTTAACTTTACAATGTAACGCGATTTTAGTAGTTTTTAGACAAGTACATTTTGTTCTTTATACTCATTAGTCTAGCCCCCCAGTGTCACAGCGGTATGTCTTCGGACTTACAACGCTGGAATCCGGGTTTCGATACCCGTGGTGGGCAGAGCACAGATAGCCCATTGTGTAGCTTTGTGCTTAATTACAAACAAAGAAAATCGTTAGTCTGTTATTTTTATCTCAATACGAACTTAATAGCCGTATACTCAGTTTTTTTTTCTATGTTGCTATGGTACCATTGACGTAACATCATTGAGCTTAGCTGCTTGCACAGTAGTTTCATTAGTTTTTTATAGTTAGTATTCATTCAGGATATTAATTTTCCATTAAGTCTTTTTAAATGCTAAAGTTATTATTGTACGATCATCCTATATGACAAAAGTATTTAAAGTGTATGGGGAAAACGTGCTGTTTTGTCTGGTAATAAATATATATTTCTATCGGTAAAAGTTCATTTGATTGATTCTTAACAAAGGCCATGTTATCAAAGGGAACTTGAAAGAAAATCACATTTCAAGTACTTGAGGGTCGTCCATGCAAATATACATGCCATTTTTCGAAGAAACTCAAACCGAGAAGCTTATCTGATGACAATAGAGAATACATTAAAATACTTCCATATTTTGTCATAAGACAAAAGACCGAAAGTACTGGTTACAAGATGTGATTTTTCGGTTTATAAAGAAATCAGATCATACTAGCACGCGCACACCAGTCACTAGAACTTTTAATCATTTTGTATTATTTGTAATCTTATAACGAGTTTATACATTAACAAGAGGGAATCCTCAATAGCTGCGGCACTTGAAATTCATATAGGCAGCTTGGGGCAGATTTCATTTTATTACTCATCAGGATCTCTACCAGCTTACCCTCAAACTGAAATTGTTTTAGGTACGCTTAAAATATACTAATCTATGAGACCTTGGGCGTGGTCAAATACATCAATCGAAAGGGTTTGACCTCCTGAGAAAACTGTAATTAGATCTCAAATCGGTCAAGAGATGACGGAGCTATGATGTAAAAGTTTGAAGTTTAAAAAACAAACAAACTCGGAGCCGTTCTAGAGCCGCTTATTCGCGGCTAATAAAAAATACAGCTTTTTAAATAGTCGTTATTTATCAGAGAAGAGGCAAGAGAAGAAAAGAGCAGGAATTTTGAAGTGAAGGGATCCCCTACGGATGTTCAGGGACAGGAGTCCCTCTTCATCTACCAAGAAAATGATAGAAAAACTGGGGTCTTAGAGTTTGAAATGCATGAGTAATGAGGAGGGGTAATGAGAAATAGTGAGTAGTAGTCACTTGGGAGAGGGGGGGGGGATTGTGAGGAACACGATTTATTTTCATGGAAAAAACGATAAAAAAAAGATATGTCAGAATACACAAACATGAAATAGAACATTTACGACATTATAAAAATAAGTGAATATTTCAATGCTCCTAATTATTGTAATACGTAATTGTTTGTTTCAGATGATATGCATGAAAGCAAAAATAGTTTAAACATACATTCATTAACCTACTTGCACTGTTTATATCTCCAGATATGTGTTATGGCCCACCGTAAAATAAATCTGGAAAGTCGTATTTCATACTGATTTATTCAGAATGAAATTTATATTTATTCACACTAATTTCACTCAACCTGGTCAAAACTCCCCCCACCCACCCACCCAATAATTATGAAGCATACGGGTACTTTGTTTCAGATACTCCCCCCCCCCAATAATTATGAAGCTTACGGGTACTTTGTTTCAGATATTTCCCCCCAATAATTATGAAGCATACGGGTACTTTGTTTCAGATATTTCCCCCCAATAATTATGAAGCTTACGGGTACTTTGTTTCAAAGCTTAAGATATTTCCCCCCAATAATTATGAAGCTTACGGGTACTTTGTTTCAGATATTTCCCCCCAATAATTATGAAGCTTACGGGTACTTTGTTTCAGATATTTCTATAGGTATTGTGTATGCTTGATGATATTTGTTTTGTATGTTTATTGCCAACATGGAATAATTTTAATATAGTCCATTGCTAGTCCATATGGATATTAAGATATCTTTAATTACCCATGGTTTCATTTTATGATAGTGTTTGATATTCTTTGCAGTTTTGAAAGGCAAATAGATGTTTATTTCAGTTGTGTATTTATACAAACATTTCTTATAGGTTGTTTCGTTGTTTGTGATGTCATTCAATAGATGGCGAAACATTGTATTATTTTTTTCGGTCACATAAATAAATACCCATATACACTCTACGTCCGTTATAGTAAGATACTCTATGAAATACCACTATAAATGCTGAGCCTAGAAATTATTTTCGAGTCCCGTGTTCTACTGGATATCTACTGTCTTTTAGATAACTGTATCAAGAATAGAGATGCTTTAATACATTATTTTGTAGAGTGTTAACAGTATTAAAAACACACGTGTAAACAGAATAACTGCTATGAAATGTATTTTCACAAATTAACTGAGGAAGTTCAGTATATAATGGTTAATTAATTCTTATTTTCAGAGTATTAGTTACTTTTCTGTGTGCCCCCCAGTAGCACGGTAATAAGTCTGTGGACTTATATCGCAAGAAATCGGGTTTCTACACTCGTGATGGGCACAGAAGAGATAGTCCATTGTTCAGCTTTGTGCTTAACCAAAAAAAAAAACTTTTCTGTGATCAGCTACACAACAGCTATCTACGTCCCTAATTTTGAACCGAGAGAGTAGATCAGCGGTTCCCAACCTTTTCACCACCAAGGACTCCCTTTTATTATTATTTTTTCCTCACGGACCCCATGTTTTTTGAGAGATTCCATCTACCAAACAAACTGTTTTTCTTACTAATAATTAACTTGTTTTTCCTTTTTTCATGATCAAATAAAAGACACACATAACTGACTGTGCAATTAAAAGAACAGCAGAATTAAAAAACTTGTTTAATGAGATGGCATTCTCTTGGCGGACCCCCAGGGGTCCAGGGACCACAGGTTGGGAATCACTAGCCTAGATCTAGTCAACATCACCGATCTGCAGCCTTTAAAACACGCTTTAGAATAAGCTTCACTTACTGAGGTTTATGTTCAATTAACATAAATCTTCAAAGCAGTGTTCAAATATGGAGAAAATACCGCGTCCCAAAACAGATTTTAAAAAAATTAGAAAATTTGTGCAATAGAAAATACAATTTTATTAAAGTATTAAAGCGCAAAAAATGGCATTTTAAGTTAAACTATAACTAATTTTAGATATTCCAATAGGACTTGGGCTGGTAAAAAGCTGTAAATGTTTCACGGTTATAGAATATCGAAACATAAGCACATGTATATCCAAAGTATGTTCTTCTCTATAGAGCAGTATTTAAATTACTGCTTTTAACAAATTCAGTAAATTTGTTTTAAATGTTTTATAAGTAGCAAAAACAATTAACGTGGGAGGTTTTTGTGGGCAGATCCACATGGCTTGGTATGGCATCCGCTGTTTTGATATATTTGTATTAGCCGACGATCAAATGTGAATATCTCGAAAGGAACTTTTCTAAAAAAAAGAAGAATCTGAAATTTGTACATTTAAAACACCGAAAAGTGAGATGACATTCGTATGGGGCCTGGCATGGCCCGGTGGTTAAGGAGCTCGACTCGCAATCTGCGGGTCGCGAGTTCGAATCCCTGTCCCACCAAACATGCTCGCCTTTTCAGCCGA
>NW_013665611.1:4187692-4201622 GCF_000517525.1 Limulus polyphemus
TGCTAAATTAGGGACGGCTAGCGCAGATAGCCCTCGTGTAGCTTTGCGCGAAATTCCAAAACAAACAAGACATTCGTATACTTATACGACACGTACTCACTTCTAACCATTTGTTTTATTATTCTATATATTTTATGATATATTGACTTTTACTATGAAGATTATTTGCATTAGTATATAGATTTAGGACTAATCTAAATCTCGTAAGATAACAAAACCTTGTGCGATGTTATTGGGATTACAGCCGTGAAAATATAGTTAATAACGAGGGTATCCAACTGAAGAATCAATGCATTTTAATCATTATAAGGAAGAACGATATATTAAGTTGGCTATTGTCATTAATAGGTCCGTGTTTTAGTTCTGATCCAAGAAGGTAGCTTAGTTTGATCAAACGTTAACGACAAAAAAGTGTGTAAAAGAAAAACTGAAAGTCGAAACGAGGAGTCCTGGCGGAAATCAATTAACTTATATTCCCTATTATTACATTTTACCGCACATTAATTAATAAATCATATGACAGCGCGTTATAATGAAACATTCACACGAATATATTTTCTCGTATTGGTTTTAGTTATTGGTATTATCGTAGAATGAACAACTGCATGCATTTGTAATGTTTAAATTAGTATACATGCATTTAAAGAAATATACCGTATCGAGAACTCTTTTCATTAAAACAAGTGCTTACCACTGAGATCACTCGACTCGTGCTTTGATGTTCGAATGTTATTAATCTTTTAACTGACGCCACAGCATCGGACAAGTATTATGGGGCTCTCAACGGCTTTAAGATCTTACAGATACGTCATTTTCTACGTCACCAAATCTTTGATTAACGTCACTACAGTTCTTATCTTGTTACAGTTGTGAAAGTTTGCTTGTTTCGGAAATTCGTTCTTAATTATGAGTTGATAGACTAGAGAGAAGGCAGCCAGTCAACAGCACCCATCGCTAACCAGTACTTAATTTTGAGTTGAATGACTAGAGAGAAGGCAGATAGTCAACAGCACCCATCGCTAACCGGTACCTAATTATGAGTTGATAGACTAGAGAGAAGGCAGTCAGTCAACAGCACCCATCGCTAATCAGTACTTCATTTTGAGTTGAATGACTAGAGAGAAGGCAGCTAGTCAACAGCACCCATCGCTAACCGGTACTTAATTATGAGTTGATAGACTAGAGAGAAGGCAGTCAGTCAACAGCACCCATCGATAACCAGTACTTCATTTTGAGTTGAATGACTAGAGAGAAGGCAGCTAGTCAACAGCACCCATCGCTAACCGGTACTTAATTGTTGCTGGATCTCAGTTACGGAACTTTTTTTTTATATACTTATTTAAATCTGAAGTGGAAAATACTGTAATTATTTTTAAGACTACGTTGGTTGCATTGCGAATTGATATTTTACTGACATTAGTTGACAACATTTCTTTATTTCAGTCTCATCCTAAGTCAGAGCCCAAATAATGTTTAAGATATTCCCAATATTCAAAATCCAATAATTCCACCCGGCAACATTGATCCAGTACCTTTCTTTTCCCTAAAAATTAAACACTGCCGCCAACTCTTTGGCATCTCAAATCGAATAGTGGAATTTGACCGTCATGGCCCGGCATGGCCAGGTGGTTAGGGCGCTCGACTCGCAATCTGCGGGTCGCGGGTTCGCATCCCCGTCCCACCAAACATGCTCGCCCTTTCAGCCGTGGGGGCGTTATAATGTGACGGTCAATCCCACTATTCGTTGGTAAAAGAGTAGCCCAAGAGTTGGCGGTGGGTGGTGATGACTAGCTGCCTTCCCTCTTGTCTTACACTGCTAAATTAGGGACGGCTAGCTCAGATAGCCCTCGTGTAGCTTTGCGCGAAATTAAAAAAAACAAGCAAAACAAACAATTGACCGTCATTCATGTAACACATCCGCGGCTAAAAGTACGGAGCGTGATTTTACGGTAATGAAACGCTGCTACCATGAACAAACCTATTCACAGTTTGGCACACTAACAATTTCGGCATGCCTGGCCCCAGTTGAGGGGAAAAAATAAATATCATATTGGTGGCAGCAGTAATAAGGAAAACTCGGTTGTTATAAACTACAAAAAGAGTTTGGAATATATCATAACAGAACAATAGTGCCTAGTAAGTATTTTAATGTGTTCTTCTTCATTAAAAACTGTTCAGAGTAGGAAAGTCAGTATAATTAATTACTATGCTGTGAGTAAGAATGGCAGAAACCATTAATATTTTGCTACGCAATAAATGCATGCATTTATCCAATATATGATTTCAAACATATTATTCAAATGTTTCGTTTAACTAAGACTAAATTAATTAATATAATAATATAAGAGTTAGAGCACAGTCGTTTATTTCATTGCGTTTGTGAATATAATAAGGTGTACAATTCAGTGAAAAATTGTTTGTTTGTTTGCTCTGCCCACCACGGGTATCGAAACCCTGATTCTAGCGTTGTAAGTCCGCAGACATACCGCTGTGCCAGCCACTGGGAGGGCCTTCAGTGAAAGCAAATGTCATTACGTATATGGTTTCCATCGTCTGTGGGTTATATTTTTCGGCATTTTTACGGACTATTGCTATGCTATAACATAACCTATGACATTTAACAAAATGGGTCAAAGAATATGAGGCTATAATCCAGTTTTAAAATTTAAACTTTAGTTAGCTCTTGCAGTGTCCAAAATAAGAAGCCTCACTTACCAAATCTGGACTTGTGTAATCGAACCTTTACAGCTCTTATCTCCAGTTATTAACATAACTGGAAAATGGTTCTGGTTTTGAAGTGGTAAGATTTTTAATTATTAGAATATTTTTAATTTCTAATGTGAATTTTACATCTAAAAGGCTTGTTATTTTGAAATGATGGGAGGAACTTGCGGTTCAGCATATTGTGCCTTACAAAAGTATTCACCTCCCCTGTGCTGGTAATCAATTTTAGTTAATTTATTGTGAAAGACATAACTCAAATAGTCAAAAATATCTACTATATTAATCTCAGGCCAATTTCTAAAGATTACAAAGAACAAAAGGTACATTGTTACCAAATTTAGTGATATAAAAAACAAAAAAAAACACATGTTGCAAAAGTCGTGATTATGCAGTTAATATTTGGTTGAAACTCTTTTGGCAGCAATGACAGCTAAAAGTCGTTTTGGATAACCCTCCACAGATATTTTTGCCCACTCCTGCTTACAGATATCCTCCATATCTTGTAAGTTGGAAGGATGTCTTCCATTCACATCAATTTTCAAGTCTCTCCACAGATTTTCGAGTGGATTTAAGTTCTGGGCTTTGGCTTGGCCAGTCAAGGACTTTAATTTTCTTTCTCCGAAACCATGCTTGGGTTACCTTTGATCTGTGTTTGGGAATATTGTCCTGTTGAAATGTAAACCTTCAATCGAGTTTTAGTTTTTCAGCTGACTTCTTCAAGTTTACCTCTAACTTCTGTGTATATTTTGCACTGTCCATGATCCCTTGACTGCATACAAGATATACAGTGCCAGCTGCAGGAAAACATCACCAGAGCATTATGGACCCACCACTATGTTTAACAGTTGGGACTGTATTTACTGGGTCATGAGCAGTGTTGGGTTTCCGCCATACATACCGTTTGTCATTTAACCCAAGAAATTCTATTTTGGTCTCATCTGACCATAGAACTTCCTGTCACATTGTTATAGGGTTATCGAAATGTTTACGGGCATAGACCATTCGCGATCTAGGACGTATCTTCGTCAGTAGTGGTTTCTATCTTGACACGCTACCATACAAGCCTTTTTGTGTAAGGTGCGCGATATTGTCGAGGCGTGTACAGTAACTCCAGTTGCTGCTATTGAAGTCTGCAGCTTCTTCTGTGTCACTGTTGACTGGACAGTCGCTTCTCTGACGATATTTCTGCTTGTTCCAGCACAGACTTTCTTAGGGCGACCTGATCTTTGCAAGGTTGAGGTAGTGTGTCACACTTTCCATTTATTCATAACCGATTTTACAGTACTTAATGGCAAATTTAGGACCTTTGCTTCCTTGTGTCTTTTAATTACGTTAGAATAAAAATAATTGTAAAAAGTCCTCTTTTGGAATGATGTCGGGATATTTGAGAAATATATGAAGCAAGAAATCTTAAAATCAAGTAAAATAAAAAAAAGGTTTGTCATTGAAACTTAGTATATAAATTTATATATTTAATATGTTATAAATAATGAACTTGGCAAGTTTTAATAAACACCGTGTTTACTAGCTGACGTATCTGTTCAACGCATGGGAAAGACATAGAGGTCCAATGGGAATGACACGGGGGAACACAACCAAATGCCGACTCCTTCCCCAAGGTCATTCCCCCACGTGCGCTAAGGCTGTCTTAGAACTTTGGTAGTGATAGACAGCACAGTAGCACGTGGAACACAAAGGAGTCCCCGGATCAGATCCGAACGCAGACTCCTCTCCCCACTATGCCACTTCCCGTGGTTCCTAGAGTACATGCAAAGTTTCGTTGAGATCGATCAAAAGTTATAGGCGTGAAAGGCAGAGACACACCCACAATGACCCTCCAATCTCCCAATGACACTCTCTCGTGTGCAACCTAAGGTTGCATGTCAAGTTTAGTTGTGATTGTCAAAACTGTAGGTGTGAAACGCGGCAAGACAAGACTTTAAATCTATAGAATCAAGAGTTGCAAGTCACAAGCGGGTGAATAGTTTTAGCTTAAGACAACTGTATTTACATGAACAAAACTTATCTGAAACGATACTTTTAGTTTATAAATTGTATGTCGATGTCAAAACAACTATGTGAGAATTAAGATAATTGCTGTACAAATGTTGAATATGTTGTACTAAAACAATTTTTGAGCTTCATGACGTCATTTCAGTCCATATCGCCAAGTCTGGTCATGCTGACGACTTTGCATCTTGACAATTGCCCTGTAGCGTAGTTTCCATTGCAAAATAGTACATTGTAAGGCTGTCATGGTTAAAGTACACTATTGCTCCGTGCATGCTTTTCATAATCCATATAGTCTACGAGGACAACGGTTTTCCAATACATGTTTAAACAGTATGATCGCCTGAAATCCATAAGTACTGCATTTGGCGATTTTACTAGTATGTCTTCGTGTGGATTAGCATGAAAACCCGTTTCATTTGCCAGATGTTTGAGGTGTTCGATGGTTAAACAGATATGTTGTGGAAGCAGCATTTGTTTACACGTGAGTGTAGTGTTTTCAGACAGAGATTATTATTTCTTCTTGATTATGTTGCATACTGTTGCCTGTAGCACATGTGTTACAGTTCTCTTTATGGATGGTCCTGGTACCCCAAATTAATCCACATTTCTTTTTTTTTCCAGTATCATTAAGTACAAAGGAAGTATACATCTTGGAAATTTTACTTGTGGATCCGGAGTGTATGAATGTTTTACATCGGAAAGGGTTGTTTAAATATCTTTTCCAAAAGCGTTCAGTTTTCTGTGGCATCACACTACCTATGTAACGACAAACTGTCAAAATATGGGTTTCATATATCCAGTTTTACCTCGACTTTATATCGGGTGCCTATGTCTCATTACTTGCGTAATGAAAATCATATTAATATGATGTACCCAACCATCTTTATAAGCATAAAGTTAACGGTGAAAGAACTTTTCGATCCTTTTCTGTTGTTGTTGTTAGATAACAAAATCAAAGAAATGTTTTGTCGTGGAAGTTACTTCAAGAGTACTTTCAATACTTATATTTGCATGAGAGTTTATTTTGTTTTTCTGATTCACTGGACAAAATTGTATTTTAGATTCGTCGATAAAAATCCAAAACCCAGACCTTTTAGAGGTATTTTCATTATAAATGCCACGAGTAAGAAAATAAATGAATACTTATGGAGGTAGTGAGTAAGATTTATTAGCACTTAAAAAAAAACAACAACGACTCTTTACTGTAAATCTTAATATTACACCTACGTATTTTTTTTCTTCGTTGTTATCAAGAATGGATAAGATCAAGTGCGGAAAAGTTGTTGAGCTGCATCAAACTTATGATAAAATTACAGCGACGGTGAAATCTCAAGTGCTCTATCGGCATTCTGAAGTAATAAACCAGCCTACGTTTGCCATTCCAAAGTCACTGGCAGCGCATGCTAAGCACGCACAGTAAAGTAAAAAAAAACAACAACAACAAAACATTAATTTAACAGCTTAATACAACTTTCAATTAAATACCAAACTTCGATTTTGCTTCTCGGTCTTCTGCCTTATCTTCGGTCACAAGATAATTGCAACCGTTACAAAATACCATCTTTTATTGGCACCAAAAATTCATGTTTGCTGCAAGAGATCAACTTTAATTTCACTGTTTAAAAAATAATAATTTAAAGGTTATTTCCAAACAATTATTCAAGATCGACAACAATTTCTGTTCTAAAGTATGAAATAATTCTTAGTTCGGTTTTGTACTTTACAGAGATGCATTATGTCTCCAATTTAAAACAGGCCTGTTCTGATTCTCAATGGAGAATATCTGATAAATTGTTTCACTCATTTCCCTTTCTTATCACTGTGATATTTTAATTGCACATGGAATGGGCGTATCCTAGAGGTTAGCATGCTGGTCTGCTTGATGGAAGGTCCAAGGTCGCTCCCACGATATACTGCTGAATACACTCCTCACTTTTGCTGTAGAGGATGGGCGGATTATGAAGTGACTACAGGTTGTATTCAGTCCCATTTTTTAGTTAAGTGTAGCCATGTGGTCAATGGGTACTGTTGACTGGTTGATCTCATTTTAATCGGTAGTTCTAAATTAGGGACGACTATGCTTGAACCTTGAAATCTGGCCTGAACGTTTAGTCCGTGCGTCGCTTAACTGCCGTTAAGTTTGAAGATACCAAGTATCAGTGGCACGGTATTGTTTTCGGTGCTGACAAGTACATATTTAGATGCTGGAAGTATGTTCTGTACTGTTACCGGTTGATCTGGGTCAGAGTTTGGTCGTGTTGTTGTTGTTCGCTACCGGGGAGGGTCAGCTATACTATTTAGACCCCTTCCTCCTCTATTACTCCTAAGCGTGCTTCTTTATTGGGATCTACATTCTTTTCGGGATCTGGGTGGGTCAGGTACGATGACGACCTCTTCCTCCCACCTGCACTGATATTTTATAGTACTATTAAATGCTGAACATGTCATAAAAGAAGGTATTACATTTATGTAAAGTCACTGACATAATTACAATACCCATGTCATTTATGGTCAATGTTTAGCATTTACAGTGGTATGCATTTGGCTTTACTTGGAATGTTTACAGTCTCATATATCACAAATAGTCCTATACGCTCCAGTGCTTATTCATTTGGCGATATAACTGGTATGTATTGACATAAATACCCTTTTTGAAAACATAAGACGTATACAACATAAATGATATATTATTTAAGTTTAGCAGCAGGTGGTCGATTGCTATTCTTATAATACATATTTCCATCATGTGTGATATGGCGGTCGAACGAATTTAATGGTTCATTTTTATTTAGGTTTTTCCGGAAGTGAGTGTGTGATGTGTTCCAGAGTCTGTCATAGAGTGATTGTATTTTCGCTTAGTTATGTAATAAGCTGGAGCTAGTCGAATGCAGAAGTTTGTATGTACTAGTAGAGATTGAATTTTGATATGTTTGTAGTTGCTTTTATATTTTGTGTGGTGCCTTTTCTACTGTTTGACGTTTTTTAATGTTTTTTTTTTAAAGATATATCTACATTCTTTCCATACAGACTTCTGACCTGATTCACTCGCATCCAAAGTTGTTTTTGTTTTCATTAGTATGGGCTTACCATGTTAATTTTGAATCGTAGGTAAGATCTAGAAATTTTGCTGATATAGCAGTCTGGAGGGAAATTTCCTTGGAGATAAATTTCTGCCTTGTTTTTGTTTAATTTTGCAAGTATTAGTACTTATGTTTTTAGTATATTGACTTATATTCGTTTCTTTTAGCAGTATTCAGATATATATATCGTTTAGCGCGGGTTGTAAGTTTGTGGCTGCTATGGAGGGCGTACGGAAAACTCCTTCAGCTTGCTACATCATCCGCGAACTGAACTGCGATGTATAGTAGAAAATTATATCTGCTAGTGGCATGTCGCTTACGTATATAATGAAGAGTACAGGGCTAAAACTACCTGTGGGACGCCTGCCCCAGGAGTAAAATACTCTGAGTAGCTACCCTCAACATTTACCCTATATTTTCTATTATCTAAGAAGTTTGATAACCAGCAAATGATACCTCGCGGTAGTTCCATCTATTCCAAATTGTATTGAAGGCCATCTCTAAGTCGACTAGGCAGACGACCGTGCACTCTTTTTTTTTTTGTTAAAACTATCTAATGATTTTTCAGTTAGTCTAATTAAATGATCAGTAGTTTGCCGAAGTTTCCATTTTGTACTTCTGGTAATTTGCAGTTTCTTTCCAGATATGTATTTAATCTGTTACTTATTACTCTTTCAAGAATTTTGCTTACACAGCTCGTCAGGCTCTATTATTACTGTTAACTACTTCTATTTGTTTTGGAGTCACCCGCCAACAATCGATTTATTTTAGTTAGATATTTCCGTATAATTTTGCTTATATATCGTATCTGGCTGGTCTAGACGAGTTAAAAATGGACGTCTATTAACGCATTACTGCACTCAACGTCTGCTATTAAAGCCACTTCCTTATTTCGTAATTTTAGTAAGAATCTATTGTTGTTTTTTTATTTCAAGCATTTAAAAGTAATTTTCATCTGTGCAATATTTTATCACTGTGTGATTTAGTGGTATGTTTTTAAATAGATATCTACACTAAGAGTGGGAAAACGTACTACGTTCTTCTGGTTGCCATTCAGCTCTGGGCAATGTGAAGCGGGCAACGTCTAGGAAGAACAATCAGAAGCCGACCAAATGCGTCACAAAATGCAAATTCAAAGCAGTAGCCGAGAAAAGAGAGAACAGCAATAAATAACGTAGAAAAATGTTGAATATCCTATTCTTATATGTATTAATACAGGTTTTATAACCTGATCTTGTTAGTCTGAAACGTGTTAAGCCTAATTGCATTTCAACATATATATATATATATATATATACTATTTGGTGTGTGTGTATATATATATATATATATATGTATATCATACCGCCATACACATAAGCTTTTACTTGTCTTGTAATTAGATTTAAAGTGAAGCTATATTTCCTATGCTTATCTCTAAAAGTTCTTACAAATTCAACACACTTCTTTGCTTGTCCCGCTTCACTTATTCGTATTGCCGATATTTTTCTTTATCAAGGAGTGTCGTCATAGTTGGAGGAGCAAAAAAATAAGAACTAAAAAAATTGATTGCCGATTTTATTTATATTGAACCTAACTAGAGTAGGCGCCTCTAAAGGTCATGACACATTTTCGGCAAAGGTTTAGTCTCGAAACTAGCCCATGTAGGTTTTTATAAGAATCGATTCATCGTCATGAACTTAATGTTTAGCAAAAAAATGATTCTGGACTTCTTTCGACTGTTCTCGACGATGAGGTGGTGTAAAAGAGAGCAGTGACGTCATTAAGATGACGTGTGTATCAATGCATCACGTGCTTAAAATATTTTGCCACAATGCAGAAAAAAATCTGCCTTTCCCTACAACAGCATTGATCACATCATAATTATTCTAATCACTTACAAAACAAAGGTCATGTCTAGAAATAAACCTTACATTGTTTCATCACACTTCTGTTCATCATCTTAATCATCACATTTGTCTTAGAACAAAACGCATGGGGGGGAAAGGGAGGCTAATACTTTATATGCCATATTGAAAATGCTAATTTCCTGTTCCGGTTTACACGATTCATGTACTGGAAAGTCGGGTCAACGGAAAGTGGCTTTATGACCTCTCTATCTTCATTAGTAACAGTTTTCAATAAAATTATTATACAGTTTATGAATAAGGTAGAAGTCAGTTCGTCATGCCAACTTACGTCACCTAACCCTCTTCTAATGCAGCTGCCACATACAGTTGTACAGTGGAGGCCGTAACGTCATCATAGCATACAGCAGTATTACGTCACCTAACCCTCTTCTAATGCAGCTGCTACATACAGTTGTACAGTGGAGGCCGTAACGTCATCATAGCATACAGCAGTATTTCGTCACTTAACCCTCTTCTAATGCAGCTGCCACATACAGTTGTACAGTGGAGGCCGTAACGTCATCATAGCATACAGCAGTATTAGAGTTGTAGTTACATTTGTTCATGCTCAGCAGTTCGGATGGGCACGAATTTTGTCATTAGAGATGAGATGTTTGTTTTTTGAATTTCGCGCAAAGCTACACGAGGGCTATCTGCGCTAGCCGTCCCTAATTTAGCAGTGTAAGACTAGAGGGAAGGCAGTTAGTCATCACCACCCACCGCCAACTCTTGGACTACTCTTTTTACCAACGAATAGTGGGATTGACCGTCACCTTATAACGCTCCCACGGCTGAAAGGGCAAGCATGTTTGGTGTGATGGGGATTCGAACCGCAGATTGCGAGTCGAGCGCCCTAACCACCTGGCCATGGAGATGAGATGAAGTGCACCACTTATATATATTAAATGACGCAGGATAAATTTTATTTGCACAACTTTTAGTTGTTGTGGAAACAACAACACGCAGTGTCACGAGTCAGCTAATGTTGAACATTTCATAAAGTTCTTAAAGCAAAATCTACCAGAGACTTAGAATTGAAATAAATAATCGGCAGCTAATTATATTTTTTATTTGTTTCTCTAAAAAGTGCAGAACAAGTACAAATTATGTCTGTCAACACTGACACGCAGGACATCTTTTTTGTTTCTGATGAATCCCGACACGATTATCAAAGTGATATTTTAACTATGTCTTTCTCAAATAAATAAATAAAACCTTCACAAAAGTTTAAAAAAAATAATGAAAGAAACCTAGAAAATTAGAGAAAACATACAAAGCTTAATAAATGATAAGAAGAGAAACAAATATGAGAAAACTTTGTGCAGAACAAAATAAATGCATAATACTTGATGTTTTCAAAACTTTCACAGAAGTAAAAGGAAAAAAGTTCAGAAATAAAACAAAATGAACACTTGAAAAGATTGATGGAGCGGTTAAAATACACGAAGAGGAAATAAAAGAAGCTTTTTTAAAATCTTTAAGAGGAAATGTTAAAATTTTTGAGTGCATATTACAACACGGATAAATGAAATACTTGAAGGATTTTAAGAGAGAGAAAATAATGAAACCTAATATGTTTCACAGGAGAAATTATTTGAAAAAAGATTGTTCAGACCTAGACGAAAGAATACAATTTTTAAAACATTTAACAACAAAATGGACAAATAAGACTTTAAGAAACATTGAAGTTTGAGAGGAATGAATAAAACATTTAGGTTATTGTAAAAAAACAACATAAAGATTAAGTAAAACTCACGGAATAAATTTTAAGGCCAGAAAAATATTTTGAACTAGCATATTTTTACAGCTTAAAAATGTTGTATAGCGTCGTCATAGTGACTGTATGGTTTCAGAACGAAATTGTTTTCCTGAATTACAAACCTTACTATAAAATCACCGAGTGAAGTTATCAGTGAATGATATGTTACACGTCTGATCTCACTGGCAGAGTAAAATTATCAGTGAATGATATGTTACACCTCTGATCTCACTGGCAGAGTGAAGTTATCAGTGAATGATATGTTACATGTCTGATCTCACTGGAAGAGTGAAGTTATCAGTGAATGATATGTTACACGTCTAATCTCACTGGCAGATTGAGGTTATCGCTGAATTGATATGTTACACGTCTGATCTCACTGGCAGAGTGAAGTTATCAGTGAATGATATGTTACACGTCTGATCTCACTGGCAGAGTGAAGTTATCAGTGAATGATATGTTACATGTCTGATCTCACTGGAAGAGTGAAGTTATCAGTGAATGATATGTTACACGTCTGATCTCACTGGCAGAGTGAAGTTATCAGTGAATGATATGTTACACGTCTGATCTCACTGGCAGAGTGAAGTTATCAGTGAATGATATGTTACATGTCTGATCTCACTGGAAGAGTGAAGTTATCAGTGAATGATATGTTACATGTCTGATCTCACTGGAAGAGTGAAGTTATCAGTGAATGATATGTTACATGTCTGATCTCACTGGAAGAGTGAAGTTATCAGTGAATGATATGTTACACGTCTGATCTCACTGGCAGATTGAAGTTATCGCTGAATTGATATGTTACACGTCTGATCTCACTGGCAGAATGAAGTGGTTACTCGTGTTTTACAAGTGAACACTACAGAGAAAGGAAACATTCATAAGCAAGGTTCTTTTGAAATACTGATTAACCGCCAGAAAAGTTTTGTATTGTGTCATAAAAGTAGATTGTATGTTACTTACTACGACTCTCGGGCTCCCGAGTAGCAATTTGATAGTTTGAATTATGTAGTGTGTATTAGAAAAAACTACCTGCATACATAGTCTGAGTTTCATAGACATGTACAAACAAACCACACAATCGTTGTATCAATTATGTACAATCCACACAATCGTTGTATCAATTCTGTACAATCCACACAATCGTTGTCTCAATTATGTACGAACCACACAATCGTTGTATCAATTATGTACGAACAACACAATCGTTGTCTCAATTATGTACGAACCACACAATCGTTGTATCAATTATGTACGAACAACACAATCGTTGTATTAATTATCTACGAACCACACAATCGTTATGTTAATTATGTACAAACAACACAATCGTTGTATTAATTATGTACAATCCACACAATCGTTGTATCAATTATGTACAAACAACACAATCGTTGTATTAATTATGTACAATCCACACAATCGTTGTATCAATTATGTACAAACCACACAATCGTTGTATCAATTATGTACAATCCACACAATCGTTGTATCAATTATGTACGAACCACGCAATCGTTGTCTCAATTATGTACGAACCACACAATCCTTGTCTCAATTATGTACGAACCACACAATCGTTGTATTAATTATGTACAAACAACACAATCGTTATATTAATTATGTACAATCCACACAATCGCTGTATCAATTATGTACAAACCACGCAATCGTTGTATCAATTATGTACAAACCACACAAACATTATATTAAGTATGGTATGATATTCTTCTAACTCTCCGTGTTGTTGACTAGCTACTGAACACTAATATCTACCTCTTCTGCTTTAAAATATATTAATTCTCGCGTTTTGGAATGAATAATCAAGGCAACTTTTTTTTTAATTACCTTCTTGTTTGACTAATTCTTCTTGAAGCTGGAGTTCATTATTATACGACTAACGACGCTTGATTAATTCATGTCATTTGTCGAAAAAACAAAACAGGAATCCACGAATAAATTTTCACACTTGATAATATTGTCAGAACGATGTACTGATGAAAAAATCAGCCCCATGTTTTGAACATATTACAATTTACTCTTCATCATGATAATAGTACACTGTAAATATAAACGTGGCAGTTTCATTTGAACTGTTTTTAAATAAATTTATATTTCTGTCTGTGTGTAAGAGTTATTTATAATCAGAATGAAATGTCTGAATGACGTTCTTACACGATTACAGTTGCTCCATAGTGTGAAGGAAGAAGTAGAAAATCAGTGAAACGAAAAGGATAACAAGATTGAATTGCAGTTTTTAATACTGTCGATAGTATTAACTTTAAGTACTATTAAACTGAAGTTGTTTATATTTTTTTTTTTAGGTAATTCTAAGAATTTCCGAACGATCAAATTGGATTATAATATGGAAATCAATTCTTCCAAATACGAATAATAACATGTATGTTTGTTTGTTTGTAATTAAGCACAAAGCTACACAATGGGCTATCTGTGTTCTGCCC
>NW_013665611.1:4202257-4204299 GCF_000517525.1 Limulus polyphemus
GGGGGGGCTAACATTTATGTTATAAAACATTAAAAATACCCGTTCCCTTAGAGCAAAGATGGCATTTCGTTTTTAACTCTCTTGGTGCTTACTAGCGCAGTGGTGCCAAACATATCTTAGACTGAGGTCCAGTATTTAGTTATATTGTCTGCCCAAGGCCTGCACTGCCATAGCAAGGCCTGGTGGGTAGGATGCTCGACTCGTAATCTTCGGGTCGCTGGTTCGAATCCCTGCCGCCGACACTTTCAGCTGTGCAGGTGTTATGATGTAACGGTCAATCCGGCTACTTGGAGAGGAGGTAAATCTGCCCGAGATTTTTCGATGATGCATTAGTATCTAAAGTGCCTCAACGGGCGTAAAAATAGACCTAAACCATAAACACGGCAATGAAGACAAAAAATAAAAAAATAAAATAGAGGCACATAGGCGCAGTGTTGCCTTTAATGGATCATTGAAGCAAGTATAGGTATGTACATATCAGTAATTGAAGCACGTGTCCTAGCATGACGTCAAATAATTCATCTTATTGAGGAAGGATGCATTATCACATTTACCAGAGGGTGGCATTATACTCTATACTCTCTGTTACGATTTATAAGTAAACAGTTTAAAACTTTGAGCGAATATAAGTGGCACACAACATAATATATCTTAATATTTCACGATTTTATCATTTTACGGTATTCTTTGGTTTTTTCCGGATATTAGCGCCCAGCTACTCGAGAGCCCTCTGCGCTAGCCGTCCCTAATTTTAAACTGATATGCCAGAAAGGAGGCAGCTGTACCCTTCGCCAACTCTTGTGCTGCTCTTCTCTAACCTGTTAGTGAGGTTTTACTGCCAACCTTATAACGCATCCACAGGCTCAAAGTGCGTAGCATGATTTTCCTTACGGTAATGGAACGCGAATGATGGACCCGCAGATACATAGTCCAGCATGCTAACCACTGGGCCACGCTCGGCCCACAAAATTTCGACCAAATATGAATATGGAAGGGAAGGAATGATTAACTACCTGCCACGTTTCTTACAACCCTAGTTACGAAAAAGGCTTAGAATAGGCCCCGAAATAACTTATGCGTTTCGAGTATATATTTATGATGTACTTTGCAAGTCTTCGTGGCCCGGTGCGAGGTCTGGTGGTTGGGAAATATTGTACAAGCCAAACATTATAATTTAATATGAAAATCGTTATCTCATTTCATGCTGTAGACCGAAAAGTTTGTGCCAAGAGAATAAGAAAAAACAAAAACAATGAGTTAGTAGAAACAATACATTATTGCCCGTTGTGAGAGAATGTTATTTATATGCTTATATAATAAATAGCGCACGTGTATGTGAATAGAGGTTCGTAAACACTCAAAAATGTGAGAAAATTCTGATATATCTGTACAGGAATCAGGGTGATGTGACTAAAACATTGTCCATGCCTGAAAATGATAACCCTTAAGTAGTATTACACATTACTTTCTACACAAACTGAGTTTTTGTTAACTGACTACAAACACGTGTTTTCAACTTGGAAATTTGTTAACAAAAGTATACGACTAGCAGGAATAGGGGACTCAAGCTTGTATACAAACACTTATTTAACTTCCCCACAAAAGAAAAATAGCTAAAGAAACCATTAAAAGACGCAATAGTCTGAAAATAGATATCTATTGTAACCTTGAGTATACTATGGATTTTATTTGCACAACTTTTAGTTGTTGTGGAAACAACAACGTGCAGTGTCACGAGTTAGCTAATGTTGAACATTTCATAAAGTTCTTAAAGCAAAATCTACCAGATACTTAGAATTGAAATAAATAATCCATAGTTTGAAGATTATGGGTTAGGTAATTTTGAGTGATTTGAGTTACACCATTTCCAACGATCAATGTTTGGCAACCCAGCGAATATTTTTACGGCTTGATTAACTGTGGTGTGTAAACAAGATAATTAGCTGTCAATATTTACTCTGAAGTCAAGAATAGCCATTTGAGAAAGTGCAACAGGACACCCACCGCCTTTTCGGTGTATGGGTTTTGGAAATAATGTTTAC
>NW_013665611.1:4205101-4214936 GCF_000517525.1 Limulus polyphemus
AGTGTATAAATATAATATTTAGGTAATTGTTACAGAATAAGTCTGGTTTTGCTACTCGGTCTTGTTTCGCTGTAATTGAGTGCTGTTATTGGATAGATTACTTGTTACACTGGAACAGTTGACCAAAAAAAAGACAGGAAATTGCAAAAATCTCGTTGATCTCGGACGTAGATGTTCCAAATTGCGATCTTGTTTCGTGAAGGATAATGTGCTCTAAATCAGCTGCTGAAAGATAATACAGGATTAACATCGTTTATATAACTTCTAAACTGTGTAGCACGCTCTTTATACGGAACAGTGGATGTCAGATAAAAGTAGTATATGAAAGACTTAACGAAAGCTTGTGTTTTTTTTTTGTTATAAAATAATCTAAAATCTTTCTAATTTTGAAAGTATTATTTTCCATCGTTATCAAGCAATTTTTTTCTTTAAATATCCGGGTTCTTCAAATGTTTTAAAAACTTGTATATCAATCACTGGCAGGTGGTTAGGGCGTTCGACTCACAATCTGAGGGTCGCGGGTTCGAATCCACATTACACCAAACATGCTCACCCTCTCAGCAGTGGGGGCGTTATAATGTGACGATCAATCCCGCTATTCGTTGGTAAAAGAGTAGATCAAGAGTTGGCGGTGGGTGGAGATGACTAGCTGCATTCCCTCTAGTCTTACACTGCTAAATTAGGGACGTCTAGCTCAGATAGCCCTCGTGTAGCTTTGCGCAAAATTAAAAAAAAAACAACAACAACAACAAAATATCCATTACTAGTATGATATAATCAAATAGCAAATTTACGCTTCAGCAACTTTTAACAGTATAGTGTTGGATTCTCGTAAGCTTTAATCGTTTAGAATATTTTGAATCTCAACCGAATAGTGCACTTGGTAACTGCAGTGACACGATGGACATTTTATGGTATTTTGTTTGAAAGCGAGGTTTAAAACATTAAATAAATTACACTGAAAATTCTTCTTACTAAATAATGAAAAATCGTTTTCGTGAGTTGTGTAACAAATAGATAAAATGGAAAACCGAATATATTTGCTTGTGTACTGGATTCTCCACAAATATATATCTGAAGTGACATTGTTCATGAAACTACACGGTTAAAACAAATCATTCTATAGAGAGAATATACAGTCACTAAATAAATAAAGAATAGCTGAAAGTTATAATATTTTAACCATAACAAAACATACCACCGTTGTATAACAATGCCAGTTGTCCCCTCAGGTAATTTTTATATAATTAGTGCATCTGAGGATTTGTGATGTCATCTGAAGTGCATATGATTGGCCATTCAGACTACGCTTGTAAATTAATATTTGGTAGAGGTGGTTTTACATTTTTACATTTGACTTCAATCTATAATATACTTACTGTACTAGTACAGCCTGGCCAACGTATACATGTTATAAATTAAAAGTCATAACGTTGATAAGGGTTAAGATTCCCTTGATAAGTCCTTCGATAGATCCATTTCCTGGGTATCCTTTGCATCTCTTGAAAAGATGTGAGGTCTCCCAAGGACCACTTCGTTCTGTCAGTTCCTTATTTTTCAAGGAATGTGTCGACAAGTTTAGCACGGGGGGATGGGCGGACGTTACCGTTCATTAAGGCGTGTTTCCTATAATATCTGGCGTTAATAGTATCATTTTGTTAATTCTTATTGAACTACCGCCACAAAGCGTTAAGCTCCCGTAATGGATTAGATTTAGTCTTACTTTCTCTCCAAATAAATACTGTATGGCTGTCATCTGACTGCAAGTTAAAGAACGACTTACCTGTTAGGAGAATTTACTGCTTCATATTTCGATGTTCCATTGCATATGTTTTTGACACTATTATAGGCGAGCTGTTTTATGGCTTACTAGTGAACGGAATAAGTCTTACTGTTAAGTATTTTACAGTGTTACTTACAGTTGCGAACATCAGATTCGGAATAGGTAGTGTATTGTAAGACTGCAGCGAGCCATAATTGATAGAAAGCGGTCGCTTGTTTGTGATAGTTTGCTTTTTGTCCAGGAGTCCGTGCATCTATTACATTAGTCTGAAACGGTTCTATGTTTTACTGCACTTTGAGATACTTGTAGCTAATTAGCAACAGCCTATTTTGATTAGCCAGCTTCCATTTGTCCGATTACTCTCCACATGACTGAAATATTTAAATAACTTCTTGTAGGTCTAGCCATAGGGCATAAAAAGTTTGAGGCACTTAAAAATTGCGATTCGTTTCAAAGTGAGAACAAGGACAAACATGTGTGAAAACACACACACACACACACTATATATATATATATCCATGATGAGCTACAGTGAATAGACAATCATTTGCACTTTAGAACACTTGACTTTGATTAATATTATAATAATGGTTTTGCCTTTTCATTGCTGTGATATTATAAATTCCATTTATTCGTCAATTGTTTTGTGCAGTGTAATTATGACGATGTGTTAGGAAGAATATAAGATTGTCTTTAAGAACTCCTCCACACCGCTGTGGTCTGGTGTAAAGCCCTTTTTTCCCGGTTCAACATGATTTTGATCGCTGAAGGTGTTACAAAATCACATCACATACACTAAATCTCAGTCTTGAAATGTTGCACTTTTTTTAATATTTTTGTGTCTGAAGGCCTAAAACTTTAATTTATTCTCATCATCGATTAGCTTTAGCCCAAAATTATTTGACAGGTATCAACGTAATATTCAAATTTTCCTATCAGTTTTGAAAAAAAGATCATATACTACCATTTAAGAGAAATTACATAACTTTTGAACTAAAGACATAAAAGCGAAACAGATTTATCTGTATATATTTTATTCATTAGGTTTAATCTGTTTCAACAACCTGTTCTTAAAATAAAAACAAAAACAACAAAAACTTTGAAACCAATTACGCATATACACATCTAAGTTCTAATTCAGTGTTTTCCAAACTATTTGTCGTAACAGCTAGCGTGTCGTGGCAAGATACTAGGGATATCACGAGAGTTACCGAACGAAGAATAATTAAGAATATAAAAAACTGTACAAAACCAAAATATATTGCATGTGGCAGCGTAGGCGTCGCGCAAATCAAGGTAAGTGGATATTAGTGTGTCGTCAGTGGAAAACGTTTGGAAACCACTGTTCTAATTAGTCTTTGAACTACATTATCCAGTCCTCGACTGATACTTGAGCGGCATGAAATCTTTCCATTACAACTTGAACTTTATTTTATGGAGTGTAAATAAAAGTTGATTATGATTTCTGCTTACAGTGGTTGGTTAAATGGTTTTATAACTCTTTAAGATTTTACAGCGATATTTTGTTGTTGATTGGTAAGAATACTTAATTTATTCTTGCATCTTTTAAACATGTATTTGCCCATTTCCCGCAAGAGTTACTATTGGCTTGTAGCCATAGTAACCAAACACAGGACCTATTCTTGAGTGTTGTACAAAGGAGCTTTAAATCATCTTTATTTTAGTTATTTAGTAAGTTTAGTATTATTTGTCTATGCTGTTCGTCTCTTATGTCCACAGTTGTTTAACTATTTAAAGAATGACTTAGTGTTTAGCGTATGTAAATACCCATGTGAATTTAAAACAAACAGTTATTAATATCACATGCTTCGTTATGGCGTGGACAGTACGAGTCTTAAACCCCCCATCCAATAATAACAGATAAGGTACCCAAAAATATTAAATGTAACAGTTTCATAAGGAATAACTAAATATGGGTAAGGACACTTGAACTCTAGTTACTGAACCTTAACCTTAATGGAACACTGGAATAAAGGGCGTGACCGTTAGCACGTGATATTTTAGCACCTGAACGTAAATAGGGCTTGTCACTTTTATTTGTTTCTAATCTCAGCTAGGGGGATAAAATACTCTCTTTCTTGATAACGCCTTAAAATATGATTTCATACTGAGCCCAAGCCTAAGTTTTCCTTTTATGAAGATGGCCTGACATGGGTTGGTGGTTAGGGCGTTCGACTCGCAAGCCCCGGCTCGCGGGTTCTAATCTCTTCACCGAACATGCTCGCCCTTTCAGCCGAGTGAGATTTATAATGTGACGGTCAATCCCACTATACGTTGGTAAAGAGTAGCTCAAGAGTTGGCGGTGAGTGGTGTTGACTAATCTATCACTTCAAAATGAACAAAGAAATAAAAATTGTTAAGAAGATAAAAACATCTACTTTGGCTATTCAAAAATACTAGGTGAAGAAGTAGAACCTTTATACAAAAACTGGTTACCTGTAAACATTGTCTCTTTGGATGAAATAGACCCAAGTCTGTGTCCTTCTTTCCTGGCACATCTACAATTTGTTTATACACTAACCTACCAAAAGTCATGGGACACGGGTAGTTATGAATAAAACATGTCTTTATTCCAAGAAATTAATAGCGTGTTGGCCCACCTTCTGGCCTTAATGACTGCTTCAATGCGTAGTGGAAGACTGTTTACTAATTTCTGGTAGAAAGCTGGTGGTATTGGGCTCCACTCTTCCTTTAAAGCATTAGTAAGCTCCATTACTGAAAAGGGCCATCTTGGCTTTGCCCTAATTCTGCGCTCCAATTTATTTAAAAGATGTTCTATTGGGTTGAGGTTGGGGCTCTGTGCTGGCCACTGTAATGTTTCGATGTTATTCTCTACAAACTACGCATTCACAATCCCTGCTTTGTGACACGGAGCGTTATCATGTTGTAAGGGCCGGTACCATAAAATTGCCACAATGTAGGACACACAGTATTGTTCAGAACATCAGTGTAGGACTCAGCATTCATGGATCCATGCACTGCGATCAATGGACCTAGTCAATACTACAAGAAGCACCCCCAGTCCATGATACCCCCACATCCAAACTTAACTGTTGGGACAATATACTCAGGTAATAAGAGTTCTCAAAACATCATCCACACCCAAACACGTCCATCAGACTGGACGAGCGTGCAGCGTGACTCGTCGCTCCACAGGACCGATATCTACGGTCCAGGTTCGGTGTGTCTTGCCCCATGCCAATCGATGGTGTGCATTTGTTATTAACGGCTTGTGGGCTGCAGCTCTAGACGTGTCGTGGAAACACTTATAGAATTGCCTGTTGCTGATCGCGTCTCCAAACACAGATTCTCTAGGGTCTGATGGCGAGATGAGGTAATCAGCCTTCTCAAGGCGCATCGGCTCCTGTCAGTCAGTATTTTACACTTAACTGGTAGTTTCTTGGGCTTATAGTTACCTGTGGACATCTACTTCTTCAGCACTTTGCTAATTGTCGACCTGGGAATGTTTAATTGTTGCGCAATAGCACGTACAGACATTTACTCCAAATAACGTCCAATTATCCTTCCCCTCTGAAACTCTGTTAGCTCTTTCCGTGTCATCATCGTTTGGCGTACAAGTTCGAAAAGACTTCCGAGCGAACCGCTGATCACCTTTATATGCCAAACTATTTGCATATTTCGTCGTTACAACCATTTTCCTGCAATCAGAGGTGTGTCCCATGACTTTTGGTAGGATAGTGTATATGTAACGAGGAAAATGACCATGCTCTGACAATGCGTTACTTAAGTATGACGTAGCACAGTTATAAAATATGTGGGCTCGAGAGTCTAAAGTTCGCGTACTTTTACCCTAAAACATTCTTAGGGCTTATAATGCTCAAAATCCGATTTCGATACTCGCAGTGAACAGAGCAAAGGTAGCCCATTGTGTAACTTTGTGCTTACAAAAAACAAACCAAAAAAAGGAGTAAATGGTCTACTTAAAATGGGTTGTATCAAAATTCAGAAGAAAGATCCGAGTAAAGAAATTTCAAATCGATAAAAACATAAATAAAAATATCATATTGATAAATTCATGAAATTTTAAAGGGACAAAAAGGAGCTTATTAGCCCATCAAGGATGTCCCTTTCAGCTCCCAACTATAACCACACCTTACTACTCGTGTATTCATCCAATCGTTTCTTGAACTCAGTTACATTTTCTGCCTCCACCACCCTTGAATACAGCTCATTCCAAAAGCCAATCATTCTGTTTCAAAAGTATTACAGTCTAAACTGCAAACGACTCCTACGCTGCCAAAATGTGAATTTATGACCCCTTCTTCTATTGTTTTCACTGCTAAACACAAGAAAGTTTGATGGATCTATATTATCAATACCCTTAATAATGTTAATGACGGGGATTCGAACCCGCGACCCGCAAATTGCGAGTCGAGCACCCTAACCACCTGGCCATAGACAGAAAATTGTCTGGAGAGTAGAAAGCAGAAAGTAGTAATAAATGGAGTTAGATCTGACTGGATCACAGTTATAAGCGGTGTGCCTCGGGGCTCTGTGCTATTAGTGATATCGATTCTGGAATGTCTAACAAAATATTGAAGTTTGCAGATGACATTAAGATATTTGGGGTGGCTAACTGTATCAAAGATGCTGCAGGCTTAGAGGGAAGCTTCAGATCATTCTATGCATTGGACCAATACGTGGCAGATGATGTTGAACTATCCAAAATGTAAGGTGATGCATGTAGGTTTTCACAATTCAAATGGGAATACTGTGGTTGAAGAAAAAGATCTTGGTGTTGTGATCGAAAAATCACTTAAGCCATCTAAACAGTGTATTGTAGCTAGCGATAGGACTAATAGGATTTTGAGTAGCATCTATAGAAATATTGAATACAAGACAATGGATATTATTGTTTCACTGTAAGGCCTCATTTAGAGTAGCGTGTACAGTTTTGAGCTCCATTCCTCAAGAAGGACATTGAATTGTTGGAGAAGGTTCAGAGAAGAGCCATTAGGATGAATGGAATGTGCTATGAGGTGAGACAAATCTCTAAACTTGTTTTCTCTGGAAAGAAGAAGGGTCAGAGGGGATTTGATTGAGGTGTAGGAAGTATTTATATGTACATGGCATCAATTATTTTAGAATCCTAAGGATTTTTAAAACTTCTCTTTCACGCCTATAAATTTAAATCAATACAAATAACTTGTTTCTTGGAACATTTAAGTAATTTGAAGTTATCTGTAACCATTCACTATAAAAACATGTGTTTAGAATCAAACTAATTATGCCTAAAATATATTTTACTTTAGGACCCACCAATTAACCCCTTAAACTTGATTATTAATGTTAAAGGGAAGAACAAGGTCGTCAAATGATCCGTCTCGGTTTTGTAAATAAACACAAAACTAACATATGTTATTACATAAAGGAATAATGAGAGTTTATCAAGTATTGAAACTGAATGAGTGAACTTTGTGAATAATATAGTTTACAAGCATTTAAACAAAGCTGCTCCCTTACTGGTTTGAAATTTACTGCTCCTAAAAAACATATAGTTCTGTTTTTTACCTTTCATAGAAAAACATTTTTTGTTACTGAAGTCAAAATATTATATGGTATATTACAAATTACACTTAAATACATTTTGAAACGTGCCATTAGGTTTAAAGTTATAGTTCAAAATAATAAAAATTTATTAACAGAGTACGAGCTCCACATCATTCTCATCCATGGACTATAACGATTTCATCACTAGGTGGCTAGCCACTGGAATAAAACAACGCGGGATAAAAATACCTGGAAACACATGACTCGCAATGTACGCTAAGAGCTTAGTTATAAAGAAAACTCCTGAATATTCGAGATTAACCTTCTAAATCTGACCTTCATGCAACAGAACTCGACTCACCATCTTCTCCTCAACTGCACTTATCATTATGATTTTCATCAACATAAAATGTCCCTCGGGGGTAACTTAGTTTATGGACTTACAATGTTAAACTCTGGGTTTCGATTCCCAGTGGCAGACAGAACACAGATAGCCTTTATGTATCTTTTCGCTAAAGAAACAATAAAAATAAAGTACACGTTAATATGATTTGAGTATAGGTTTGAGTGCATGTGCATAAGTGTCGAACAAAGGAATTATTGGCGTAGAATAAATATCTCGGAGCAGAAGATTGTTTTGTTTTTGTTTGTTTTTTTTAATTAAGCACAAAGCTACACAAGGGCTATCTGTGCTCTGCCCGCCACGGGTATCGAAACCCGGTTTCTAGCGTTGTAAGTCCGCAGACATACCGCTGTGCCACTGGGGGGGGCGGGAGCAGAAGATTCATCAAGCGTGGATTTTTAATTCCTACTTGAAGTTTTGTCATTTATGAATAACTCCCCAGATAACACATGCGTAAAAACAAAACAAAAATACATCAAGCGTGGACTTTTAATTCCTACTTGAAGTTTTGTCATTTATGAATAACTCCCCAGATTACACATGCGTAAAACAAAACAAAAATACATCAAGCGTGGACTTTTAATTCCTACTTGAAGTTTTGTCATTTATGAATAACTCCCCAGATTACACATGCGTAAAAACAAAACAAAAATAATATCATTGCTCTTTGATCTAAATTATATGTAGATATGATAGACAAGGAATGTTTTTATTTGATATTTGGAAAAAAACAAATTCAGGCCACAATTTCTCGTATCAAATAATAAATTGTTAAAATCCAATTTAAAGCTTAAAATTATAATATTGTCTTTAACGTTTTAAAAAATTAAGAGTGATGAGCATATTTTTAAAAAATTCGTTTATTTGGTGTTGCTTCACACGACATTGTATCTAAGATAATTATATTATATTTCTCATTAGTTTGTTCTTGTGTTGGTTCTACAGCTCAATAAGCCTCTGTATTTGTATGAGATTACAACGTGATACCTTACATTATATCAACGTCAAGTCTGATCTCAAATTAAACTGAATTCCAAAGAACCTTAATGTTGTTGGTATCTTTCCATTTATTTATTTGTCCTTTCGTTATCTACCTCTCAAGCTCTATGTGTATGTAGATAAAAATGTATTTAATAAGTTCTAGATTCTTTTAATCGCCTATTCAGAAATTACAAAGAAGCAAATTATTATTTTGGAAAAACAATATCTAAGATCACATAATTAAATGTTTGTACTTCTTTTCCTGTGTATTATTTCTATCAGATTTCATATAAACCAATCAGATTGGGATTAAAGTTCTTCACCTATACACATGTTTATTTGAATATTCTTTCATGATTTCACATTGGAAATATGCAGAATAAGGAATTAACAAAATTAGCTAATTAACTAAATGAATAACCATTTCGTGAAGTATAACTGCACTATACGGGGAAAAGACAACTGGAATACTAATTTCGGCTGTTAATAATCAAAATTATTGATATAAGATAACTTTAATTACCTACTTAATTCATTTTTATTTTGTTTTTGGAATTTCGCGCAAAGCTACACGAGGGCTATCTGCGCTAGCCGTCCCTAATTTAGCAGTGTAAGACTAGAGGGAAGGCAGCTAGTCATCACCACCCACCGCCAACTCTTGGGCTACTCTTTTACCAACGAATAGTGGGATTGACGCCACGGCTGAAAGGGCGAGCATGTTTGGTGAAAATAATTGATGCCATGTACATATAAATACTTCCAGCATTTAGCATCCTTGTAATAATGTAAATTATTTCAATAAAAATATAAAATAATTGATGCCATGTACATATAAATACCTCCAGCATTTATCATCCTTGTAATGGTGTAAATTATTTCAATAAAATTATGAAATAATTGATGCCATGTACATATAAATACTTCCAGCATTTAGCATCCTTGTAATAATGTAAATTATTTCAATAAAATTATGAAATAATTGATGCCATGTACATATAAATACTTCCAGCATTTAGCATCCTTGTAATAATGTAAATTATTTCAATAAAATTATGAAATAATTGATGCCATGTACATATAAATACTTCCAGCATTTAGCATCCTTGTAATAATGTAAATTATTTCAATAAAAATAT
>NW_013665611.1:4215704-4217010 GCF_000517525.1 Limulus polyphemus
AATGTCCTTCTTGGGGAGGCCCGGCATGGCCAGGTGGTTAGGGCACTCGACTCGCAATCTGCGGGTCGCGGGTTCGAATCCCCATCACACCAAACATATTCGCCCTTTCAGCCGTGGGGGCGTTATAATGTGATAGTCAACCCCACTATTCGTTGGTAAAAGAGTAGCCCAAGAGTTGGCGGTGGGCGGTGATGACTAGTCTTACACTGCTAAATTAGGGACGGCTAGCTCAGATAGCCCTCGTGTAGCTTTGCGCGAAATAAAAAAACAAACCAAACCATCTGGGGGAAGGGAGTCCAAAACTGTACACAGTACTCTAAATGAAGCCTTACGAGTGATCTATACAGTGAAATAATAACATCCCTTGTCTTGTATTCAATATTTCTATAGATGCTACCCAAAATCTTATTAGCCCTGTTGTTAGCTACAATACACTGTTTAGATGACTTAAGTGATTTTTTTATCACAACACCAAAATCTTTTTCTTCAATCACAGTATTTAATATGTTCCCATTTAAATCATACTAATAATTTGGATTGTAAAAACATACATGCATCACCTTACATTTTGGATAGTTAAACATCATATGCCATGTATTGGCCCAATGCATCCAATGATCTAAATCTCCCTGTAAGTCTGCAGCATCTTTGATACAGTTAGCCACCCCAAAAATCTCAATGTCATCCGCAAACTTTAAAATTTTGTTGGTTATTCCAGAGTCAATATCATTAATATTATTAGGTCGTCAAGAAATTAATTTCGTTTTTTTAGATGAAAAAAACCTGAACAACTTATATATCAAAACAAAATATTTATTAAATGAAATAGTCTCCATTATTATCGATGATGCTTTTCTATCTTATAATCAGGTTTTTAATGCATTGATTAAAGAAATCACTTGGCTTTGAATCAAAAAATATGTCGATGTCCTCTTTAACACCTTCCACATTTGCATATTTTCCCATTAAGATGGTGTTGCAGCGAACGAAAAAGATGGTAATCTGATGGTGTCATATCTGGAGAATATGGTGGGTGGGGGAGAACTTCCCAACCCAACTCCATAATCTTGTGTTGCGTCATACGTGCCACATGTGGACGTACATTGTCGTGAAGAACACCTTTCCGATTGACGAGTGAAGGGCGTTTCTGATGATGGGCTTGATTTAAACGTTCAAGTTGCTCACTCTAGATCTCTGCATTGACTGTTCACTGTGGATTGAAGAATTCGAAAGGAATTACTCCTTTGATGTCTCATCAAATGCAAAGCATCACTTTCTGCGGATAGAGTCCAGGTTTTGAGGTTGG
>NW_013665611.1:4218010-4240067 GCF_000517525.1 Limulus polyphemus
ATATACTAAACTACACGTTATATAGGCTACACTAACGTGATGTTTAGGCGGTTCGTTTAACTGTTATACATGATGTACGTTTTTTTTTTTGGGGGGGGGGTAGTGAAAGTGTTACAAAACTCGACATTAATTTCTTGGTGGCCTAATAAATCAGAAACAGCAGAGGACCCAGCACATAGCCCTGAGGCACACCGTTTGTAACTGTTATCCAGTCAGATGTAACTCCATTAATTACTACCCTCTGCTTTCTACTCTTCAGCCAATTTTGTGTTCAACTTAATACCATTTTCCCCACACCCACAAAAGATAAACCTAATTCCTTTTAACATTAATTTACCTAGATTTCATACATTACCTACGTTGCTTAAACGTCTTATACCATTTTTCCTGCGTATAGTCTTGTTAAATATTTAGCTAAATTACTATCACTCTTAGTTGGCTTAAAGTTCTTGTAAATTTTCCACTGACTTGAATGGTTATAGTTCAAACGATACGTTCATTGATTCTTTTGATGTCAAAACACTGTTTACGAATGTATAACCATAGAAAGGGCCCGGCATGGCCAGGTGGTTAAGGCACTCGACTCGCAATCTGAGGGTCGCGGGTTCGAGTCCCTGTCACACCAAACATGCTCGCCCTTTCAGCCGTGGGGGCGTTATAATGTGATGGTCAATCCCACTATTCGTTGGTAAAAGAGTAGTCCAAGAGTTGGCGGTGGGTGGTGATGACTAGCTGCCTTCCCTCTAGTCTTACACTGCTAAATTAGGGACGGCTAGTGCAGATAGCCCTCGTGTAGCTTTGCGCGAAATTAAAAAACAACTAACAAACCATAGAAAGTTAAGTTTTAAAACAGCGTTTATTGTAATCTGAAGTGAATAAAAGGGAGGCTCAGGAAACATGTAATTTCACAAAAGTTTCGGTAACACCTGCATATTTTGTTTAAGAAGATAGTTTTTATAAGCAAAATCAAGTTTAACTATGAGTTCCCCTTTGTCTTCTAAATCATACAATATCAATATTGATAACTATGAAAAGAAAATATATTTATATTCACCTGTTCAATTAGATTTTTGGACAAGGTAAGAGAACGATACTTTACCCTATTTTCGAATAAATTATAATTAAACAATTTCATTGATTTTTAAATAGCATAGATACAATTATTTAATTTACATTTAAGGTTGAGAATAATAATTAGCGCAAAAGTAAATAATGTACTGTGAGTGTTCTGTCCATCGTGGAGGATTGAACTCTGGATTTTTAGCTTTATAAGTCCGTAAACTTACAACTGACACATCGGAGAACTATTTCTTATGTTCAAAATATTGGTTCACACTAAACTGACACTTCTGATGATGGCAACTCTGTGTAGCCTAAACATGTCAGGTTATTTTGAGTGTAATAATTTATGCGTTATGGCGTTGACCCCTTTTTGTAGTTTTATATAACTAACCGTTGCTGTTACAAAGTTGAAAATTTTTATAAACATTATGGTGTTTTAATATTTTATAGAATAAACTAAGTAAATGGATAGAATAGTTTTCGAGATTGATAGTTTTGATTGTTGATAGTTTTCGTTCAACACCCACTCGGTACGTTCAAAACTCTATGCGTGGTATTTGGATTTTCTCAGCAGTTTCAGATAGTGAGGATAAAGAGTGGAAAATGTTGATAAAACGTAATACATAACAGCGCACGCCAGACATGTGGGTGGCATGTTTACGGCTTTTCGCTAGCTGCAGCAGGAGTGAAAAAGAAACACTGATTCTATCGAACATTATATACATTTCTGCAGTGCAGAGCCAAAAGTAAACTTTATAACTTTAGATTGAAAAAATCTTGAACTACTTTAAGTCAAGCGAGCTATTTTACAAAGCACTTATGTAAACATCAGATGTGAGCTTTGGTAAGACTCTTTCCTGCGTGTGAGAGAGAATCCTGGGGGAATTCTCCCAAGTAGAATGCATGTGAAGTTTAAGACGAACGTATTCAGGATTATATAAAGAAACAAAAAACATATACATTGTGTTCAGTATTGATTTAAAATATAACTGTGTATAATAATGTTATCCAATTTAAGATTTTATTTAATAAGAAAATGATAAATTTATTATGGGGTCCAATGTCAAATAAATACAGAGATGTTTCGGATGTTGTTGTTGTTGTTGTATCACAGCGTCTCCTCTGTATAATAATATATCACGTTCATAACATCATAAACAGTCATCATCTTTACTTTAGGTTTAAGGTATAAGGAAGTGGTAACTGTTTCATACAGTTTTGTAACAAACAGGCAGTAAGAAGCATAGTTGCTTGTTCAAGGTGTATATTATACGCAAACGAGTAAAATATTTTTACCTTGAATCTTGAACACCCTCTCATGTTCAGGGGTATATGAATAAATAGTGTGTTATTATCAGTCAAACATATGGTATGAACAAAAGGCAAAAGGAGGAAACGTTACCTAATCAGTTTTAAACAAAGTATTAATAAATATTTTTGAAATATCTCTTTATATGTCAAAAAGTATATTCTATAAATATATTTTTTATATGTTTAAAAGTGTATTCTATAAATATTTTTGAAATATCTCTTTATATGTCAAAAAGTATATTCTATAAATATATTTTTATATGTTTAAAAGTGTATTCTATAAATATTTCTTTATATGTTAAAGTATATTCTATAAATATTTCTTTATATGTTAAAGTATATTCTATAAATATTTCTTTATATGTTAAAGTATATTCTATAAATATTTCTTTATATGTTAAAGTATATTCTATAAATATTTCTTTATATGTTAAAGTATATTCTATAAATATTTCTTTATATGTTAAAGTATATTCTATAAAATTTTATTTCACCTGTTTTTTAATAATATCGTACTGAAGTATGAACTCCGTCGAAACAGTTTTATTTAACTTTAAATTACATCAGTAGCTAGCTAACTTTGAAATTTCATTATTTTTGTGAAGTAAATGAAATACATAAATAACAGTTTGATGGAATAAAACAGATTCTCTACGTATGGAGACTAACCTTGAAATTTGCTACCTTTTCAGTGGTGACGCCTATTGTTGCCATCTATAGGCAAGCTTTGAAACTACATTTCATCATGAATAAGGGTGGAGAAAGTAACCTTCAACAGGAAGAAGCTGAAAACGATGACGAAGATAAGGATAGCTCTAAAGAAGTCAAATCCACGGTAAATTAGGTTTGAGTATTTATAGTAACTGATGCTAGGTTATTAATAAAAAAAATAGTAATATATATATATATTATGTTTATAAGACTGGTTAATTTGCTTGAATCTTACTGTAAACATGTTTTCAATAAATCAGTCGACATGACAGTTTAGAAATTAGGGATGAGTTTTGACAGTGATAATATAGAAGTAAGCAGAAACTTTGTGGTTCGTGTTGGTGTGATGCTTTCTGTAGACCCCAGTCTCTTTTTATTTTTATTTTAGTAACGCTTACCTCTAACGAAAAACACCAACAACAAATATATGTATATTTTGCTTTCATCTACTTATAATAACAGATATCATTTCACGAAGCTTAAGCCTTACATTACATCTATCTCTAACCCAATCATGTAGCCCAGGAAACTTTTAACCTTAATTTTTTTCACACACAGTTTTAGAGTCCTGAGGACGCTTTTTCATAGATGCAAAGGTTCGATCTAACATTGCGCCTTAAGGCTTATACATCAAATATACTTAAGCTGCTTTGACTTATGACGTACTTATGACTATGTTTAACTAGTGTAACATTGTATATAAAGCAACGCCCTCCACTCATTTAAAAAGAAATTCCACGATTTAATCAATATTTCAATTGCACACAGCACATTGGAATATCGTTGTCATATTTAAATTTAAAACAACCAGTAAGTTGTATTTAAATAGCATAATATTTCCTGACTTTTAATTTTTCATATATGTCTCTAGTATATCCAAGCCACATTATAAATTTAGAACAGATTTGAATTTCAAAAGCAAGCAACCATGTTTGCTGGAAAATGAGAAACATTTCATTCTTAATTCATTCAGTACATATATATATATGTATATAAACCCTTGATTTAGATTCCTCCCCCGAAGACATATTTGTGGACGCCCATGGGTAAGAATAGATGTTTTCAAAAGTCCAGTTTTTTAAACAAGTGAGTTAAAACGATGTGAGAAAAACGTGACAGAAAAGCAGCAAGTACAACGTAGTTGAACTTACAACAAGGGCTGTAAGTAGCTATGAGGGCACCGAAGTCGTTTTCTCATTTTTTTTTTTACTTTCTTCATCAGTCACTCACTCAAACACACAGATACATACACATATACTTGAAAATTAAAGCTTGAAACTCAAGTTTGAATTTGGTGGAATGTTTGCTCTGCGATGGTTAGAAAAACCATATTACAGTAAGTGGGTTCTGAGAGCTCAAGCTGTCATATTTCATCTTTTATAAATAATGAGTGAAAAATGGAACTTGCAGCTTAGCTAGCTAAAACATTTGCCGTCGAGCAGAGTTGCTAGTTCGAATCCCGCTCGATATCACAAAGAATCTAAGAATAATAGATCAGTGGACCACCATGTAAAAGAACATCGGTTAACATTAAATCTGAAATAGAGCTTCATTCAGTCAGGAATGGTCAGATTGCTAGTACAATCTCTCCAAAGCAGATCATTTGGAAACAAAATGGAGGACTCTGACCATGGTACACTGGAGTGGAAACAGAAATTAAGTCATTTTGTATCAGAGCAATTATCCAGCTTTTGAATCAAATTGGAAATACTTTAATCCAACTAACGAATTTGGATCTAAGAGGATCGTATGGAAAAACCAAAGAAGTAAACACGTTTCACGACTCAAGAATTAGGGACATCTAGACTTTGTAAGGTTGACATTTTACTGACCGTCAGACTAGTGAATTGTTGTCCAGTTGTAAATAACTTCACATTGTTTACAGAAATTAAACTATTCCCAAAACAAAACAGAATATAACAGTATGTATTAGGAAGCCCGCTTCGAAGAATCATTATAAATAAAGCTGGCTTATTACTGAAAACACCACTAAACAATAGGATCCTTGTAATCCCTGGCTAATCACCAAATGGGCAAAACTACACGCCATTCCAGTCTACATTATCTAGGCTGTTACATAGTTGTCCGATATGTTAGAAACAATAGTATCATTGTGGTCTAATCGCAAAATGGACAAAGATGCATACCATTCCATGCTACATTATCTAGGCTGTTACATAGTTGTCCGATATGTTAGAAACAATAGTATCATTGTGGTCTAATCGCAAAATGGACAAAGATGCATACCATTCCATCTACATTATCTAGGCTGTTACATAGTTGTCCGATATGTTAGAAACAATAGTATCATTGTGGTCTAATCGCAAAATGGACAAAGATGCATACCATTCCATGCTACATTGCCCAACCTTTTACCTTAGTAGGTCAGTATACTGGAAACAATAGCTATGTCCTTGTGGCCTCTGACTAAATACCAAATGGACAAAGATATACATCATTCCAGAGTAAGTTACCAAGACCGATATATGAGAAAGTTTTATCTCTTAAGTTCACAACGTGTAGTCACAATTTCTCAAATAATAATTTAATAAGTTTAATTACTGACTATGAAGAAGAGCGGGACACCTTTTTACCAGTCAGATATGCTAGTGAAGAAAACCAACTGGTTGCATAAATTTGTGGATGATGCAGAGAAGAATCGTTGATCAAGTTTTTCCACAGAGTGGCAACTTAGAGACGTAAGCCACTGATTCTTGAGAGTGAGATGAATCTGCTAGTAATTGTATTGTATGGGAGGATATATGCTCGATTTGTAAAGTACCTTTAATATAAATTCGCTAGGTTTAGTTATGTCCTTCAACATCTTAAGCTATATAAAAAGCCCGTGTGTCACGTCACGCTTGATTTCCCGAAATAGGAGCAGTCATAAAAGCCAAAATGCATTTATCCAGATAGAATAGTTGAATTACTGTTTGCCCATTTTAGTGACCGGGGTGCAAGGGGGCCGTGAAGGGTGGGTAGGTGCCCTGAAACCTTATAAATGTAGGAAGTGTTGGTATAATAAGCCTAAGGTAAAAACGTAGTGTGGGATCATCTAGCCTAGAGCTAAGAGCATAAAATTTATCATGAAAGTAAAAATATCGATTCAATTTTAAAATTAAATCGTTTCTGAGTTAAGCTTTTTTCTGTTATATCAACAACGTTTTTAATAAAAACAAATCTCTTTAATCAACGGAGACTCTAAATTAAGAAATCAACAAATATTTTTCCAGTTATTTTTTTTATACATTCTATTTCATACTTTCAGTACATAGACTAACAACAACATTAGGTTATTATTTTGTTGTTAAGCCATATGACATAAAAGCCATTGCTGGAACGTAGTGTTATCAAAACACACTGGCTTTTTTATATATTAGAAGTTGTTAATCTACCTGATTTTTACTTATAATTATTATATGAATACGCCACGAATTCATTTCATGAATTATCTTAATTTTGATTCGCCCAAAAAGGAACTTACCAACGTTTGACTGCTTCGACTGCACTTTTCTGCCTCATTGTTGGTCAAACTTGATTTCGCAAAATTTATTTACTCCAATTATATATATATGAAATGTGAGGTTAGGTATACTATGGGGTGGGGGTGGTAGTATTTGTCCCATCATTGTTGACGGGCTGTACGCTAGTATGAAATAATATACATAGTCAAACAAAAATATAAATCCCGTTCAATAGAAATCAGTACTTGTGTTGAGGGAGTTGAATGTGGACATAATATTCATGTATTTCACGGAACTGTTTAGTTTAGGTGGAGTTGATTCTGTAAATGTACACATCTTTATAAAAAGTCAAGATCAATTGTAAGATGTGGCTAGCCAAGTAGCTGCCATCTTGCCAGTAAGCAAGCCAACTTAAGTATGAGCTATTATCATCAGTCAACATCAGCACCCAGAGTACACTAACATACGAACACTAGTACTGACCAATAGAAATGATATTGCATCTTTTGTTCTCGTGCCTTATAATCAAATTCAGATTGAAAAGCTGTTAATTAAAAATATTTTAGTATATTAAGTAATTTCATAGGTCAGTAAAACTAGCCCACGAAAAAATCATTGATCAAACTATGATTCTACAAAACTATATATCTGTACTTAATACTGAACAGAGTATACGAATTAAGTTTGAATTTCGCGCATAGCTACACGACGGCTATCTGCGCTAGCCATCCCTAATTTAGCAACGAAAGACTAAAGGGAAGGCAGCTAGTCATCACCACCCACTGCCAACTCTTGGGCTACTCTTTTACCAACGAATAGTGGGATTGACCGTAACATTATAACGCCCCCACGGTAGAAAAGGCGAGCATGTTTTGTGGGACGGAGATTCGAACCCGTGCCCTAACCACCTGGCTATGCCGGGCCGGTATACGAATTAAACCATCAAGCCTCTGTTACACAAGTGATAATGTTATCATATTTTTATCCGCTAAATTTCAGAGCATCTTACCTCTTTCGTACCTAGACTTGAAACGTAGATTCATCTATGAAATCACACTCCAGCTATCTTCAATACGATTTGTTTAATGTGCTGTTTACCATAAAAGTACGGCTAAAACTTTAATGCAAAAGAATATTATATTCACAGCTAGCAAGTTATTTCAACCATAGGATATATTCTTTGGATTATAGCAATGGAAAGACTGGCTATAAGTCTTTAAAATTACAATCTGAGATAATAAAAAAATTTAGAAATAATTCAAGCAGGCAAAAGTGGAAAAGTTAGGTAAATTTCCTTGATTCACAAAAAAAACAAAAACAACAACTAGAAAGTTAAGTAAGTAGAAAAAAAAAGTACGGTGAGTGTTTCGCCTCAGTCAAACAAGAACAGTTTAGCAAACAGGAAAGTCAACTATTTGTTAATTTATAAAGCAATGGCTGCAGAACGTTAACTGCAAACAAACAGACTAGTTGAACTCCCTTACGCACGACGTTCTACAGCAGGCATGACATTTTAAACCATTGGTGAACAAGGTATAAAATAACTAAAAATGTGATATAAAATAATAAATACGTTGGCATTTAACTGACATTAACCTGGCATCATCAGGACTAAACATAACTATTCTTCGAAAAAGATTGTACATATTGTAATATCTCTACAGAAATACACATTTATACTTGATATTGTATGAAACATGAACAGGGCGTATGGATGGAAGTCGCTATGATACGGGTAATTACTCTACCTTATTTATTATGTATTATGGTTAAAACTAAAGAAACTTATATTGATGAAAAATATATCTCCTTAAGTTTTTTAAATTCATTTATGCTTCATGTTTTGCTTCTAGGAAATGGTATTTTCCTGGGCCGGCCGTGACCTTGTAGTTAAGTGCCCAGACTGTGAATCCAAGGTTTCATGGTTCACATTGCGTTGTCGCAAAAACGCATTCTGCACTTTAAGGTTGTGGATGAGCTATAAGAGCAACGGTTAAATCCCAGTATTTGGTCAGCCAGTGAGATATCAAATGTTGGCGGTGGTTACTATTAACTAGATACATTCCTTTTTGTCTTTCAGTTCAAAATTGGGGTTGGATACGCTCATATAGCACTTTGTATAACTGCGCGAAATTTTAAAAAACAACAACGATAAACAAAAGCTGACATTTCCGTCTCAAATCTTTAGTATAAGGTTCGAAACTAGATAAAAACTGGATGGGAAATAAGTTTAATTTCCCTTAAACAGTGTTGAGACGTGTGTATTGGGAAAACATTGGCTTTAGTTTCATAGTATAGGATGTTTTAGAAAGTATATTAGAAAGAAACACGGTATTACCATTTTAAAGCAGTTTAGAAGCTTTGGAAAAATACATTTAAAGTTGCAAAAAAATGATTAATTTGAGTATTTTTGAATGAATGTAAAAATAAAGTAGTTATACCAATAGTGTTACAGTATCTGATTATAATTAAGGAATCAGTAACCACTATCATCAAGCCCAAGTTAGATTCTTGAACGTTGAAATTAAATATAAAAATATCTTACAGAAGAAATTTGAAAAAAAAAACAAAACTGATAAACGTTCCGTTTCCTTTTTGGACTTCATTCATTGTAAAAATTATGTTGAGAAACAAAGTAATAAAATTCTAACGAAAATGAAAGTAGTCCAGCCCGTTAAAGTTTATAGGTTAAATTTGTAAACCAGATAGCAATTTTCTTTTTAAAATGAACTAATGGATATTATTCACAATTTTTTAATTACACGTTGTGCAAGACTGATATATAAGAAAAGCTTTAGCTAGTGGCCTCAGATTTTAATATCACCTCGTGAATTGGATTTTTCGTCATATTTATTGTCCCCCTGTGGGTCAACGATAAGTTCACGAACTTCCAGCGCTAAAATCCAGGGGTTGATTCCTCGCGGTAGAAAGAGCGCATATACATGTAGACCACTGTGTAGTTTTACGCTAAAACAACCAACCAACCATATTTACTCACTAGTTAGAATAACTTCTAAAGTTTCTGGTTTCCCTTTCTAGTACATCCCAGTGGCTCAGCGGTAAGTTTGCAGACTTATTACGCTAAAAATCGGTTTTCAATACCCGTTATGGGCACAGCACATATTGTGTAGCTTTGTGCTTAACAAGAAAAAAAAAGCCTTTTCTAGTTTTAATTTTATAACTCTAGATATTGTAGGGGTAATTTAATAAGGGAAGAGTTTATCTTGTTTAAAATTTTGAATTCATCAAAATATATCGTTATCTTAAAGCTCGATAAAGAAGATTACACTGAAAACGTTTTCCTTTTGCCAGATTGCTCCAAATTTAAAGTTTTAGAATAAGCTCCGACTAATCAAACATAAAGTAAAATTACAAAGCATTTATCGAAGATTTAAAAACTGGTGATAATTTCAGAATAAATTTATAAACAAATTAGTCCATAGTTACATTAAAATATTTTGCATGGTCTTCTAAGAATACATAATAATCGAACATGGAAAAGTTTTTAGTTGAGCTTCTGTTCCTTTTTATGAAAGAATAAACTTTATAGTTTCAAATTCTCAAACAGCCTGAAATAATTCAAGATTTGATAAATATGTTTTCTGCGCCATCTTTGACACTGAAACTAATCCAGTCATGTTAATTTAATTTCGGAAAGATCTTTGTCAGGTAAAAGAAAATACAAGCTTTTACGTACAGCTAACAAAAAGTAAAACGTTTGACCATTTTGGCCCCCCAGTGGCACAGCGGTATGTCTGCGGACTTACAACGCTAGAAACCGGGTTTCGATACCCGTGGTGGGCAGAGCACAGATAGCCCATTGTGTAGCTTTGTGCTTAACTTCAAACAAACAAATAATTGACCATTTTAACATGTTCTCCAACATACATGAATTTATTAAGAGACTAACTAAATCTGTGTTTATTGAACTTAGAAACTTGCCACCCAGTAGTTTCATTTTGTTTTCAATGGAATACTTATCAGATTGATGTGGTTCAGTTCATTCAACACTCGCTCAGTGCAGCAGAGTTATTTATTTGTTATCACGAATAGAACTGGCGAAACAATATTCCAAAGCCACTGTCTTTGCTGTTTTTTATTTTCATTTCAATAGTATTATCCACAAAAAAACAACAAAAAAACATTATATTTTAGCACATTGGGGGTTATAATTCGATCCATGATTTTCGCAGATTTCATAAAGAACTTGAGAACTGCATGAGTTCCAAATGTGCTTACCAACAGTATTATAAATAACTATTTAATTAGACTTTATATCCCTCCTGTACCACAATTTGATGTGTCTGAACTACGTGTGTGTCTATCTTTGCTATATTAGGAAAGTCCATAGTTTTGAGTTGTTAGGAAACTTAAACAGGTTTTACAACCTGTTTTTCTTCATTTAGGTGCGTGTTTGAACCACATTTGAACATAATAAAGAATAAAAATGTCAAAGGCTAGTGATGTATAAATCTGAAAATGTAGTTTATTCTAGTGGTGAGATATATTTTTAAACGTTAAATATATTAATGTAACAAATAATGGAATGAAAAGTAAATAGCCTGTATAACGAAGGGAACATAGTTTACTTGGAAATGTATTGACAGTGATTAAATTGTGATGTTGAAATAAGAAAACTAAAACTAAAATAAAAGGCACAAATATGTATAACATAAACCTGAAGAAAAGAAAAAATAATAGCACAAAAACGTAAAAGGCTGAACTTGGCGTAAATAAAATCTGAGTGGAAAGTCCCGTAGTTTACTCTTAAAATGAGGGTATTGAACAGGAATGATAAGTGTGACATTACTGTCACACAGTGTTCAAAAGTTCAGAACTGGGTTTGAATTTCTAATTTAGGCAATTCTTAAAGTTTAGTAAAATAAAGGAAACATTTTATAATTATTTGCGTCAAAACTGTGCTAAGATGATAGCACAGATCCCTGAACCCATGACTGTAGAGGGGCGCTTTGAGAAAGTAATAAATGAAAAGCAAATGCTTGTTGTTGTTTTTTTAAATCTTGCCCAAAGCTACCCCAGGGCTACCTGCGCTAGCCGTCCCTAATTTAGCAGTGTAAGACTAGAGGGAAGGCAGCTAGTCATCACCACTCAACGCCAACTCTTGGGCTACTCTTTTACCAACGAATACTGGAATTGGTCGTCACTTTATAACGCCCCCACGGTAGAAAGGCCGAGCACGTTTAGTGGGCCGAATTCGAACCCGCAGATTGCGAGTCGTGCTCCCTAACCACCTGGCCATGGTTGGCCAAGCAAATGCTACTCCACAATATTTGTCGAGCTTTGGTATTGAATAATAAACTTCTGGAAAACGGCTTATACAAACAAAATATTTGCCTGAAATCCATTCTTATTTTCGTCCTTTAATATTCGTAATAAGCCTAGAAAAATGTAAAAATGTATACAACTTATATATTTGTTTACATACTTATTGACACACAGAGTAAAAATTAATATGAATTATTAGTTTATTGAACCTAACAAAATCTTTAATTATAGTACATATATAATTTAGACGAAAAATAAATTGGCCAATGGGAGAGGACAATATCCCTTCGTATATATTTACTTAATCAGGGAGCGCGGTAGCTATCCATATGCAGGGATGGATCCGGTTAAAAACGGCAGGCTGTATATTGTGTATGGTATCGCGTGAGCCAGGACGTCGGCAAAACCCAACTAAAGGGATAGAGACGAAAAACCCTTCATTAATTAAGTATAAAACTACTCTATAGTTCGGTTAACCTTCCTTGACGCCTAAAAAACGAGCCGCAAAAACATCCATTTTATTCTTCTTCTCCGTCAGTTGTAACTCGTAAACCACAGTATTTTTACGGAAAGTCTGCACACCAAAACACTTTACCACTTATTACTTTCATACCTAGAGCAGCAAGTGATTCACAATAGGTTAGTTACAGCCCAAAGTACAAATCACATTCTCTGATCATAAATCATTATGTGTTATATATGGATGTAGATAATCTACTGTATACTCCTTAACGCGCCGCACAGTATCCTGGTCATGACTTATCCTGTTTCAAGAAGTAACGTCTATAGATTATACTATGGCTCCCTATAGAATAGAACTGAATAAGACGGTGAAATGGTGCCTTCCACCTAGAAGTTACAGCCCCACTAGAAGCCAAGACTTCGACTTGTAAAAAGTGCAAAAACTAGTAACAAAAATTTTGTTTTAAAATTGTTCAGATGTAGGGATGGAAAAAGATCAGAAACTTGAGAGAATTTGGAATGGGAGGAAAATTTACATTACCCATTCTCGCATTCTTCCCATCCCAAATGCTCTCTAGTTTCTGTTCTTTTTCCATCCATACATCTGAACAATTGTAAAATTATTTTTTTTGTTACTAGTATTATTAAGAACTGCACATGGGAGATTTGGTTTTTAAAAAGATCTTCAAAGTTCTACTTATTAATGTGAATTAAAAAATATTATATTAGATATAAATGAGACCATAGAATACTGACTCTACAGATAAAGCAAACAGTTGCAGTTGATGATAATAGGAACAGTTTAGGTTTGTTGCCACAAAAAGCTGCAACAGACGTCCCTTAACTTGAATAGTAGATAAAGAAGCTAGTCAACAGCACCCACTATCAACATTTACACTACTCTATGTGAAATAGGATTTAACTTTCACTCCTCTAATGCACTCACGGACCCAAAGTGAGGTGCGCGATTTTTTTAGTGGGTGGGTGTCGATAACGGGACGGCTCGGCTCACTTAAAATAGTGTTTACACCTTTTCATGTTAAACAATGAACCATTTTGTGTTTTCTAGTTGAGTTCAACAAATCATATATTTTAAATTAAGTTCAAATTATAATTTTACCAAATATTTTTGATCATATAAAATACATACTTTGGTAAAGTTTAGTTTGACAAATTTCCATACTTTTGTACTGTGGGTTGACGTACATTCACACAGCTTCTAACTCTAATATTGTTAAATTGTGAAGACTCGAATATTTTATTGGCCTTTAGTGACTGAGCGGTTAAAAACAAGACGGAGACCTCACATTGATAAGTGATAATTTCTTCATATAATCGCTTAAGCTTGTATAAATGCATTAAAAATATCACTTTTTATTTGTCAAGTATTTTGTTTTTATTTTTCCTTAGCTCAAGTAGAAATTAAAGCACATCAGACTGTTACAGTTTTTTCGATGATCGACATGTTGGTTTATCACAGTACTTTTGATAAAAAGTAACTTTTTTCCTGTAGCCCTCTAGCGGAGATTTCAAAGGAGCTAGACCTAAAGTTCGAAATACTGAAGAAGCTGAACAATGGCAAAAGATGTTAAAGAAGGTTCAGAAATCATCTGAAAAAGAAACCCAGGAAAAAAGTGTTTATGATCCAAGAAAACCCGTAAAAGAATCTCAGGCAGAAGATATTTATAATTCAAAAAAATCGGGCACTGACCAGTCATATACAGAAGAACGTGAACACGAGCCGACAAGTGATGACGATGTTCGAGAATCTTCATGCCCCGAATTCTTTGGAGTAAGATCGTATTTGCATCATTTCTACGAGACCATGACGGTGAAAAACCCAGATCTTTACGAAGATTTTGATGAACATGATAATCGTTACTTGACTACTCCAGGAAAGAGGTGTCGCATGGGAGTTTACTGGAAGGCCACTCTTTGTATAGGCTTTCTCTTGCTTATCTGTGGTCTGATTCTTCTGTTTGTTGGCTACTATGTCCGCCAGAGAGACGTCGTTGTTGGATATAAAGCTGACCTAGAGATCATTGACCGTTCTTCGCTGGATTTTAACCGAAATCTCGACATCTGCAAAGTACTTGGATTACTGGTTTTCTGCTTAGGTGGTGCTATTCTATTGGCAGCTTTGTTACTACCTACTCTTGTCTCTAATTACTGCGATGATGACGACCAGGAGGCTTTCAAAGTCAAGGCTAATTTCGATGACCCTCAAGAATCTCCCACTGAGAAAAAAATTCCCGCTACGGAAGCATTGACCAGCGTTCAGCCAAAACGAGGAGAAGACCATATGGTTATTACAGAAGTCGGTTTATGTAAAGTGCCATAAGACACAACCAATCTTATAATCATTTTAATTAGTTGTAACAACAAAATTACCAAACAAAATTACTTTTTGATTGAAAATGATATCCCATTGAGTATATTTATATATATAAAAGCTTTGTTTTCCTTAAGAACGGTTATGGAATTGCTAAAGATAAAAAGGTAAAAGAACACATTTTCTCCAGTGAAATACTCGTATATGTTGATATTTTAACAAAAGTTAGGAAACATTTGTTTTACGGCAAGCTATTATTAAAGTTACATACGCTGTACCAACTTGAGCCACCTTATGAGGAAATACTTTTGAAATACAGTATAATGTGTGTATTCATTAGAAAGTCTGTTCGGCTCGTGAAACATAAACGGAAATATGACACGTTCATTAATCATTGCAGTAGAACTATAGAATGCATTGTGTTTTTTGTCACGATTTTAAACTCAAAGATTTACTTTTATAATTTTAGGGTTAACACAATATGACCTGGAATAAAATGCCTAAATTTAGCCCAAAGGCTCAGTGGACGACTGAAAATGATGTCGTCCAGTCGCTTGGCGTCAAGTATCATGATAACTCCAAAACAGTTTGGTTAAGAAGTATGCAATAGTTTATTTTGATGTTAATATTTAACAATATTTTGATGATAGCATGAAAGTTTTTTTCTATGTTCAGTGACACACATAAGAAACGTTCTTGTTTTTCCTTCGAGCTTGGTTTTCAGTTTTTATAATCTAACAATCCTATATTATGTTATACATTATAAATATTAGTTAAATTGGCCGATGAAAGGACCGTCTTTCAGCAGTTAGTGATCAATACATTCTAATATATTTTGTGGGATACTACTGCTGCAACAGAATTAAAATAAGTAGCGAAACTTAAATTATATTTTCAATAAAAAAAAATACGTTTTCTTATGTGGAAAAATAGAATGGTTTTTATGGCAGGTCCTGTGACTAGGTGGCTGATTGTTATGAATATTACTATAAAGTTTATTGTTGTTATTATATGGTTGCATGTAAAAACGTACGAATATATCTGTGTAAGATAAAACAGCTTAACTTGTTGGAGTGTAATGTTAGTTGTAAGTGCATGTTACTTCAAAAGAAATTAATTAAATACGAAAATTAGAATTATGAATTTGTGCATATATACATATAAGAATATATCGAAATTGTGTTTGAAAACTATTTCATTTTCTCCCCTGTACGTTGTAATAATATATGATATTATTAAAGAATTAACTGACTCAATCGTGTAATGTATCACTCATAATTTCCAGAGCTTATGGCTAATTTTTGATAATGTATATCTTTTTTATGCTTTTGATGGTTGTATTACCAGAAAAGAAAAACAGATCAGAAATTTTCGGAGAAACTACGACAGAGTTAATTTACGGTTTTGATGCCTTAGAAGACAAGCATTTTCCGATGCATAATAATTATTACACGATGAAAGAGTATGAAAAGGAGAAAGGCTTCTTTCATGTTCATGACATCATATAGTGACTTTAAGAGCCAATGATATTTAAGTTTTAAAGATAGACTTGTTTTATTTAAGAATAAACATGTGATTCACGCTAATAAGAAGTGGAAAGAAATGGGACGATACTATTTGTTACCTCAAACTAGGTGCGTCTTTAAGCCTCGTTCGTTTTCACTACAGATGTAAAATAGTTATGAGCGTTTATTTGAATCTACAGCTGATCATTACGTTCGAACGTCGTTGTGGTCTTGTGAACCAGCAGCACGCAATTTAAGATTGATTTTATTTTATCTTGAGTTCAAGAGTTAAATTTGTGATATCATAATGCACATGTACCGTTCAGTTTCATAACATGTTATGTTCTACTAAACATTTTTTTCACAAAGTACCGCAAAAAAACAACAACAACTCAAAACATTCAACTTGAAAATTTGTGTCTTGCAAGCATGCATAAAGTTTATTTTCTTACCACTACCAGTAGGCTCAAGGCTTCCATCCCAACTTATCTGTAATCCATTCCAAATTTTTTTTTTACAATGAATTAATATAGGTATTTTGTGTGAAATGTGTCAACATCTGACTGATAAACATTCAGATCCCAATTCTTATTGAAACAGTTCAAAAACCACTAACGATAAATAAGCCATATTGCTTTTGGAGCTATTCACCAATAACAACATCTTATGACTAAGAAATATTCTTATATGCCGAATTTTCAAATTGATTTTATATTTTAGATTTACTAATGATTTACGGAATTAACCAGAAATAAGAATTCGACCAGTTTTCAAGAAGTAAAGGTAATAATTATAACTGTTTAAAGCTTCAAAGTTCCACAATCTTGCGGAAAAGCTTGCTGAAGCTCCATTTCTCCCCATTTAACGGGTAACTTATCTCAAAATAATTTTTAATTATCATTTCAAGTTACCCTAGTTTCAGCTTTTTTTCTGACTGTACTTAAATTAAATCTTGAAAATACAAGTGAAATAATACACGGAGCCAAGATATAATGTAATTCTTTGACAATAACACAAATTGCAAAGCTTAAAATGACAATAAAAAAATATTAACAGTAGTTCAATCATAGGTTGAAAATGATTCTCTTACTCCTTTGAAATCTATCAAATAATATTATTTTCAAATTCTACTTGCTTTGAATTCTGATTAACTAAACCTCACACCAAGAATTTTCACTACAACTCGCAAATAATTTAACGATTTTCATAACGATCACTATTAGACTAGCGTTATCAGTTTGCAGCTCTGTACCAAACGGTGAGCTTAGCGACCAATCATGTAATAGGTACACATTCAATTCTATTTATATTATTGTGCAAAGATTTTAAGGCGGGATTTCATGAGCTAGGCTCAATACCGTTAGCGTAATTTTAATATCATACAGCCGAATGTATATTCTAGTTATATTGTAGAATATTTATAATAATATTTGATTGCATTTCATTGCAAATTGAACATGACATTATATTTTTGTTTCAAGTGATGCGATCCATAACCATATTACCTTCTTAATCATACATTTACACTACATAGATTTTGTGGAAAAAAAATATGTAAAAAAAATCTGGATTGACTTAAGAAGCAAGGTTGTAGACAAGTGGGTGCCTAGGAAGCACCCCAAAACTGTTTACAGTACGTTTGCCAACATTGTGATAAAACGCTTTTGTTTCTGATCCTAACTTTACGTAGTACATTTTAGGGAGGAAAGCACGACCAAAGTGAACACTTATCATTAGTCCTGAGAAATAGGTGTGCACCTAGTTTGTTCAGTCTTGATATATCTGTGTAGAATTCTGGGATCCCAAAAATAAAACACAGGTATTCGATCACCGTATTCGAGGATTTGGTTGGTAAAAGAAAATATGATTGATTTGACTTGTTGCCGGCAAAATGAGAAAGACTCACCCATACTAGCATTTTTACTGATTAACTGTGCCCTTCGAAGGGCTTATGCCCGAAACGTAGTTAAAAAGTTTGAATACGTAAGTTTTTATTCGTTTCAAAAACATTTCGGATACGTTTTCACGTCTTACGATAATACCTGCAGTGCGTCTGCACTGAAATAATTAACAAGATGAAAATATAATCAAATACCGGTCAGTGAATAAAGAACAATGGGCGAACAAGCAGCACAGTATAAGTCAGTCTTACCTTTCTCAAAATTAGAACGAATTTTTCGTAAAGGACCAAAACCACTCTCACATCAAAATTTTCTTTGTAGCTCACCAATCACAAACAGAAATGCAATAAATTGGAAGTATTTCTGCTCGATATGATAGTCGTAAAATAGCCTCACATTCTGGATGGTGTTCAGTACAATGCATCTGCCTCATGAAACAGCATATAACATCATTGATTGACTCATAGAGAGTAATATCTAGAGCTGAATTAGCACGTGACGTCGTCCAAATTCTTTAGGTTTAGAATTGGAACTCTGAAAAAAAAAGATATTTATAATACCATATTAAATATGTTCTATAAGAGAGGCACGTCCGCAGCTGCTGATATGAAATATTTAGGTCACCTCGGGTAATCAATTTTCACGTAAGTATACTGTTTTATAATGGTTTTTTACTGATCTCAGAAACTGTAAAACCCAAATTCAAAGATCTGTCGTAATAAAAAAATGTTTTATTTTAATTTTTTTTATATAATGACAAACATACGAAATTAACTCTAATGCGAAGAAGTGACGAACCAACAAGCTAGTTTACTTGTTCCACTATAAAAAAAATTTACTCATTTCGCGTCTCATATAATGTAGAAACCAAAAGACATTTTAACGGATTTCTTTGTTTACAGCATCGTTGAACAGTCAGACAAAACCAGTCCTGGTTATCTAACATGTAACTTTAGCTTCAGTAAATAGCATGAATACATCATCAGATATATGTTATACGAGGTGTTATGTTACATATACCACAATCAGCTTTAAACTCATATCTTATAGATGAAACTCAGCTGTTGTACTTAAATAAAACTAATGGATACTTATAAACTTTTACAGATAATGTATGAGCAATAATTGAAAACAACACTAATGAAAAGTTTGTCTCTCTCTCTCTCTCTCTTTTTAGACTTCCAAAAAGAAATAGCATTATATTTCAGATATTCAGTTGTGTTCCGATCAATCAGAAGTAACAGAAACACTACATAAGTACCATCTATGGAATTAACGGCAACTTTCCTTTTTTTTCTCTAAAGTTCTTACAGTCTATTATTTTTATATATTTATTCTTACTTTCTATAATCGGGATTCTTTATGTTCTATCTATTTTTCTTCTGCTTTTTTTATTCTACGAGTTCTCGAACCATTTCTCTTTCATGCAGCCTAGTGACTGGTTTGCCGAACTGTAGATCTGAAGGTTCAATGTTCCTGTTCCCTTTTCGCAACAAACAAACAAACAAAAACTAGAAGAAGCAAAGGAAGGACAAGAATTAAACCTTAAATTTGTTTCATATTTATTGTTTATTTTTTTTTTACAGATTAGTTGGGTTCCCTTTATAAGAACTTTATCAGCTTTCTCAGCAGTGGTTTTAAATGTTCTTAACTCACAACATTCGTTCTGATTATTATAAATACTTGTGACTGAAGGTGAAGAAGGAAGTATAGCAATATGTAAACCACGTTATATATGTTATATCCAGTGCCAACGAAGCCTTTCACCCCAATACCAGGGCTCATCAGACTGGCTGGGATTTTACAAACATGTTGTTTTTCGTGCAATTTGATAATATAAAAAGCATCTCAACAATTCCTTGTTATGGTGTGAACTAGATTAAGTTGGTGAAGCACAAAAAGAGAAAGGATACCACTGCTTAAATCCAACAGTTTTCATTTAACATAAAAACAAACACAACACAATACAAAGCAATACAAAAACAATGTTCGCAAAAATTCGTTAAGATTAGTGTTTTAGTGAGTTCATCTAACAGTTGCGCGTAAAATAAACTTTTTCACTCATTGAAATAAGATGTAAAAATATATAAAAGTTTTTTTTAATTATCAATCAATGTGACATTTATTTATTCGTTTTGGAGCAAAATCACATTGGGCTACCTGATGTATCCACCTAGGGGTATCGAAGCCAGGATTTTAGCGTTGCAAGTCTGTAAACTTACCGCTATCCCACCAGGGGGCTCTTAAATTTGATATTTGAAAACTCATAAATAAGTCAATGTATCTTTGTTTCACTTCCTTAAATCTATATGAAATTATTTACAAAGTAGAACTTAGAAATTAAAATATCTCTACCAAAATTGTTTGATTTGCTAATACCGTTACGTTAAAAGCAATAAAAAGGACAACGAAAATATTTTTTATCTTGTGACTGTTGACTAGAAAGACAAAGAAGAATTGTTAGCGAATTTAACAAATAAGTCATTAATCAAATTAACATAATTTTAACATTAATAGTAATAGATTAAAAACGGACTTTCAATAATTAGCTAAACAATACACAAAAGGTGCTTTCTTTGTTACTAGGGGCGCTTTTTATGAAAGCAGTGAAATAATACATTTAAAATTTGTTGAGCATATTTTGTTTTATTGCGTTTATGTTTGTTTTGAAATTTAGCACAAAGCTACACAATGGGCTATCTGTGCTCTGCCCTCCACGGGTATCGAAACTCGGACTCTAGCGTTGTAAGTCCGCAGACATACTGCTGTGCCACTGGAGGTGGGGGGGGGGGGGGCTCCTGATCTAATTTTAATTTTTTTGCATCTTTCTTCTTCATCATATTGCCACTGTTTCATCATTTCCAGTTAATTGTCGGTCTCGCTTCGACCAACTGTCCTGATCTTGAAGTTCAGTCTTGATTTTTATTTTCAGCTTACCAAAATAATTCCACTCCTAACAACATTGTTTAGACGGTTTGGATATGTTACTTGGTTTATTTGGTCATGAAAACTAAATAATCATTAAATATTAAATCACTAAATAAACTAAATAATATCTCTTAAACTAAACAGTCTTGTATATCCAATAATAATCCCTCTTCAAGAAAAATATTTACAATATTTTTTATACTATATACAAAGACTGTTTTCGTCTCATACACTAAGTCTTCTCATATAATCCGCACCAACATTTGCAGTTCCCTTGTTGGTCTCTCTTCGCATAAAGCAACTGGTAGGGCTTCACCCTGACAGGTTTTTAACCAGCAAAAAATACACTAATCCAAGGTAAAATGAAAAAATTAATTCAAAACAAACAAACAAACAACTTGTAAATTTCCTATTACAAGCTAGTTAACCCACACTATGAATGAATTATCTAAACAATATTCAATGTGTATCATTACTGTCTAAGCCCAATTTCTCGGTAATCAGTGGTTCTCAATGTACTGAATTTAGCTTAATATCTAATCCTAACTTACAAAGTTACTCGTATCCACAATCATGTTAAACCCTTAAAAATTATTTCGTTCTCTCACACCTTAATGTAATTTCCCAGCCTAGTTTTCACTTTAATGAGGGAACCAAAGAATGAAGCCCGTCACGGCGAAAACAGTCTGTTGGTTTTATTTAATTTTTTGCTGAATATTGCCTAATATGTTAATAAACTGCAAATATACATAGGGCTTCTGTTTTTCAGTGTTTATTTTTAGCTGATTTATAGTTTTATGTAAATGCCTTAAAATCGGTGTTTTTCGTTTTTTAAATTTTTTAGTTTTATGTAAATACATTAAAAATCGGCGTTTTTTGTTTTATGTAAATTCCATAAAATCTGGCCCGGCATGGCCAGGTGGTTAAGGCACTCGACTCGCAATCTGCGGGTCGCTGGTTCGAATCCCCGTCATACCAAACATGCTCGCACTTTCAGCCGTGGGGGCGTTATAATGTGACGGTCAATCCCACTATTCGTTGGTAAAAGAGTAGCCCAAGAGTTAGCGGTGGGTGGTGATGACTAGCTACCTTCCC
>NW_013665611.1:4241024-4319933 GCF_000517525.1 Limulus polyphemus
TTCATGAATGTATGTCAATAACTTTGGTACAAAACTGTATATTATAATTCCCATTTTAGTACTATACATTACTCAATTTCTTAATATTTAAAAAAACACAGATAAACATCGATTTTTGTATGACACATGGTATGTTGAATGCAACATTGGTTCAAATTAGATGTTTATGAAGTCAAAATACTATGTCTGTAGTTTCATACAAATTAGAAACTCAAATTACCAATATTGACAAGATAGAATTGAAGCAATTAGATATTTTTGAGGGAATTTTACAATTGCTTCAGTATTTTTAGCATTTTAAAATAATTTAAGAAAGAAGTTATAACGATTTTCTGAGTGTTTAAGTGAATATATCCATGAAGAAATGATGTAAGTACAAGATACAAAATAAGATGAAGAGCTAGGAAAGTACAGTTAGCAGGTTAAGTGGTATTGAGAATCATGAGTTAAGAGTTATAAAAAATGAAGTTATAACAGTGATGTTTATATAAATGCTAGGTATAAGTTTGACAGTGATAAGTTACTGATGCTGAGTTAGTAGTATAGTAAAGGCTACTAAAAAGTGTACAATAACATCTGAAATTGGCACTTTGATGCGAGATCTGTTACTCCAAGCCAGTTTAATAGTACAAGTAAAAAGGCAACAGGAGTACTCACAATCACAATAACCAATTACTTCAGAGTTTTGGTTCTTGTTTTGGAATAGCTCGAGAAGTTGCACAGATTGACCAATAAAGTGTTGGAACTACATGCAGGTAGTTAGGAATATTGTTTGGAAGGTCAAAAGAATACAAAGAAAATATGGTTTAAAAACTCATGTCTGGAGCTAAAAATCAGCTATCTCCAAGAAGAATTTAGATTCTCTTCAGAGTCACTGATAAGCCAAAAGCTATGAAGGTTTCTCAACTGCAAAGATTTACCAGATCAACTATGTTGTAAGTAATGAAACTATTTCTCTCTTAATCAATAAATGTGAATTGGATAAACTCTAAAGAAGCATATAAAAGCTAAGAAATTTGGTGTTATGTGCGAGTTATAAGTATTAGTGTTGTTAACCCAAATATAATTTTCTTTTATGAAGAGTTAATAAATGATTAAATAAGCATATTTTATGTCAAAAAACTTAAATAAGCTTGATGCATTGTTTTGAATATCAATCTCAGGATCAGTTTCTTTAGTCTAACCATAAATCTCCTCGAGTTAGTGACTTGTGAGCTTCACTTGCTACTGCAATCTTTAAATAAATAAATTTGGTGTGATCGACAGTATAGTTGAAACTCCAATGACTAGCCCTAAGGGCGCTATCCATTACAAATGGCGCAGTCTCGAGAATTTTTTAAGTAGCTAACAACAGGTTGGTTAGAGTAAAGAAAGGAGTAAAAGTAGAAAGTCAGACAAAGTACTATAAGTAGCGTAAGTTAAAAATAAGTAGTACATTAGTGAATATGGCTACTGCTGGTGTAGATACGACTATAGAACAGGATGGTGCATGCCCTAGTGTCGATAGTAGGTCTGAAGCTGCAGCAGAACAACCCACACAAGTAGGTCCACACGGCACTACGCATTTAACAAATGTCACACCATTATATCATGGTAGAGTAGATGAGGATGTTGAAGGCTTTATTGATACCCTAAATGAAGCTGCCAGAATATCAGACTGGACTGATGCCCAGAAAGCAGACATTAAGATTAAAAGCAGCAGGAAAAGCAAAATGCTATATTAGGGCTCATTGCAAACTGTGCAGATTTTTAATATCTAGCACATGGGTTAGTAGAAAAGTATAGGAAGCAAGAAACAACAAATGTAATTTTAACAGAGATGCACAACTTAACTCAGCAACAAGGCAAACCTATCCGAGTGTTTGGACATAAATTGCAGGAGTTAGGAAATAGATTGCATAGGGCTTACACACTCCCTAATGACACAATACATTCTAAAATCTGAATATGAACAAGGGTTGTACAGTAATGCAGTTGGTAGTCATGTAAATGAAGCAAATACTCCTCAAGCAACTTTGCTTGATCTGATTGAAGTAGCTACTTGAGAGGAGCTATGAGAGAAATAGATATACAACACTAAACACTGTTATGAATAGACTAGGTAAAACAGATTGGCAAAACAAGCAAAGTAAGCCTGATGGCTTCCAGTGCTTTAACTGTGGCAAAATTGGTCACATAGCAAAAACTGTTATCAGAAACAGAAAAGAAATGAGAAAATAGTGTGTGTGTGTTAATTGTGACATTAAGGGTCACATAACTCATGACTGCCAATGTCAGCAGAAGACAGAAATCAGAAAAGCCCCAAAGGCTGGAACTTATAGAGAAAAGTTCCCAAAAAATAATAGTAGCCCTACATTCACTGTAGGATCAAAAAATGTAATCCTAACCAGGATTACAGAGCAAAAGTAGTTCTAGATAAAAGATTAAGTGTCCATAGTGTTAATGATGTATTGCTAATAGTTGTAGTAGAAATAAAAAGTATAATATGTCAGTTATTGGTTGATTCAGGTGCTTGATTTTCACTACTAAGTGTAGAACTAGTAGATAAAATCCGACATTGTTAGATAATGATTGCAAAAAAGTTTCCAGAAGTATTTTAACTTCTATAACAGGATATCCTGTTAAAAGACATATGAAAATAAGAGAGTTAGAGTTAGGACATTCATTTTACATCTTAGAAACAAATGGTATCATAGAGCAAGATTTCTTAAGGGGTGATGACACTGAAATATCTCTTACTTTGGGTAAGCTATGCATAGAAACAGAGATCTTAAGTTTTGAAAGACTTGAACCTTCAGACTTATATCCAATAGTTGAGAGACATGGTACCTTTCCACTGACTAAACCTAACAGTCAGATGCCTAACACTAGCATTAGCAAGATTAAGGATCAACAGTCAAAACATGAAAGCACTGATCTCCTAGAGTGTAGTGATACACTATGAAGTTGGAGAAGTAAGAATAATAAGTGTTCTAAAGGAAAGCCAGGAAATAAGAGTACACAGAAAAACTAAATCCAGCAGAAATGACAATGGAAGTTGTAAAAATAAGGTGAGGAATAGTAAGAGAAGGCAGAATAAGTTAGCAAGTAAGACTTTAAAACAAGAAAATTGTCATTCAAACCCCTCAGATGACTCTACACTTTTGCTTAACATAAGCAACAAAGCATCCCAACAGGAGTGTTTGAAGTAAAGAGTATCTAAGATTAGTTAAAGTAACTGAAGCACCTGCAAGAAGTCAATTTATTGTTGAAGCTAAAGTAAATGACTTTCAGTATAATGAAGAAGTGTTAGTTGAACCTATTGAGATAGAAGAAACAGGAGTTTATATAACTGCTTGTATTAGTAAACTGTCCAGGATTGACATAGTGCCTATAAAAGTGTTAAATGTAAATGAAGAAAAAGTAATACTACCTAAGAACATAGTAGTAGATAAGGCTAGTAGTAGAGAACAAGTAGCTGTGGTAGGACAGCATGATGTTAATAATGCTAAGAAGCAGGTACAACAAAGAAGGATAGAGTGGGATTCTATCTCAGGAAATATAGAAAAGAAACATAAACGGGGTTTGGTAATGTTAGAAAAGTATAGGGATATATTTGTAGGAGAAAATCACCCTAATGGTTGTGCAAACAGAGTTAAACATAAGATAGTGTTGAGTGATAATAAGCCTATAGCACAGAGACCCTATAGAGTGCCAGAAAACATAGGGTTGAATTAACCTGTTACCTACCATGGCCATTTTGTCTTATCATGAGGGCAAAATCACATTTGTAAATTGAAAAAATTATAGAAAACTTATCTTTTATTGGATTTCAGATTTTATTTTTGAAAATAGTAGCATAACATTCAATTATTTGTACAAAATTGTATTATTTAATAAAGTTTAAAGAATAATTCAATGAAAAAAAATCCTAAAATACATTTTAGACTGTAAATAAGCGCCCTCTAAGATGAATTTTTTTTTTCAAAATTAAAATAAAATGCCCTTCCACTTCAGCACTGGTCCTGTCATCTATGATTGGTATTTAAGCTTTTTCTAGTCTATTTTCTTTATGAAACAGCGTCTGGGCGTGTTAAACCTCAGTTGTAAAACTTTTAGCCAATCCTAGTGGACTGTGTCAATTTCAGTACCATATTATTCCAATCGCTGTATTTCACGTTTGACAAATCATAGGATGGTAAGGAAAGCACGTGACCAAATGTTGTTCTCTGGATTTTACAATAGGAATGTGTGTGGTGCTTATTATAGTAACTGCAATTTTATGTAGAGGTTGTATTTAGTATTGGCCCATAGTGCTTTTTTATAAGCCTTAGAAAATTTGCTTCTGAAAAAAACTGCATGGGATGTACGTGACTTTTATTATTTTCATATAATAACTTAAGTCATGCTGCATCGTATATCTATTTATATTAATCATTATATTGAAAAATTAACTCAAAATAGATATATTTTTGGGAAAGAAGTTGATCCACGATTGTTAAGGTTAAGTGCTATCCAGTGGCGAGTGCAAGGTATTTACATGAATTAGGCTTAGCACTTTGAACTGAAAGAGTTTGTGATTTTTTAAATTCTTTTGCATTTACATTTTTAGTTTTAAGTTCAATAATTCAGTGTAATTTTATATTTAGTTCATAATAATAATAATATGATTCATTATTTAGAATGATAAACTTGTGTGATTTGTACGTAATACTACTAGTACCAGTACCACATAAGAATTTTATATTTTTCCTTCACACAATCTTTACTTTGTAGTAAGACCCACACTTCTGTTGTTATTGCTTTAGAATTTAAACAGTCTAACTGATATATATATATAAAGTTTATTCTGATATTTTGCAAATGGTTTAAAACTCAGTGTACAAGTGACAACAATAAAGCCCATATGTTAGTTGTGAAACAGACTAACTACATTCGTCTCAATAATACAGGGAAGCTATTACATTCTTACAGTTGGGGTTTTAATACACTGAAGAGCTTAAGATTCGAATTCCAACATAAATTTTGCCTATAATGAGAGGAATGTGACTAGGACTAATCTTTTAATCCTTTGAGAACAGATAAAAATAAAAGCAAATACAGCAGCAAAAAAAAAAAAAAAATTCTGGTGTTTCAACGATCATTGGTCATAATTTTAAATAGCCAACTAATAATGTCTGGAATCTGGTAGTCATGTAAACACAACAGAATGTTGGAAATGTTTTTACATGGGTATTAATGGTTCATAAATGTGTGGAAGAGTCTGTCAGCTATACATCAACATTCGATAAATCCTTGTCCAGTAAAGTTGGTAAGACTGTTGACAATTTCAATGCCGTTCCAATTAAAATAATGTGTAATGAGATGCTTGAACAAGGAGTAACAGAGGACAGTAATATTCCATATGTATCTCCAGTTGTATTACTTCCTAAGAATGATGGAAAATTAAGGTACTTTGTGGATTTTCGGAAAGTAAACAGAGTAACAGTTCAAAAACCTTAGATAAGTTAGGTAAGAGTAAATATTTTCATCTATGGATTTACAAAGTGGATATTGGCAGATAGAGATAGAAGAAGAAGATAAAGCTAAAACTACTTTTGTATTACCTTCAGATAAATATCAGCTTACCAGAATGCCTTTTGGCTTGTGCAATGCCCCTTCATCATTCCAGAAATTAATGGATGTTGTATTATCAGGCTTGCAAGACTCAGGGTGTTTCTATCACTTAGATGATGTTATCGTGTTCGCTGTAAGTTTTGAAGAACACTTAGAGAGGTTAAGGTATGTGTTTGTTAGATTACAGAAAGCAAATTTAAAGCTTAAAAAAAGAATTAGAATATTTAAGTCATTTGGTGACCATAGATGGTGTAAGACCTGACCCAAAGAAGTTGGAAGTGTGTAAAAACTATCCAGTCCCTTAAACAGTAAAAGATATTCGAGCATTTTTAGGATTTTACAGAAGATTTATACCACATTTTGCATTATTGGCAAAACCTTTAACTGAATTAACTAGGATGGAAATAAAATTTCACTGGACAGATAAAAGACAGGAAGCATTCGAAAAACTAAGGAAAGCTTTATTAAAAGCACCAATTCTAAGTTATCCAGATTCAGGTTTTTCTATTGGTGCAGTATTATCTCAGTTAGACGAAATGGAAAAGAACACCCTATAGCTTTTCAGAGTAGACAATTAGAAAAAGCTGAAATAAATTATTCAGTTGCAGAACAGGAGTGATTAGCAGTAGTGCATAGAATTAAAACTTTCCATTGTTATCTGTATTGTAGAAAGTTCACTTTTATTACAGATCATGTACCGTTAAGATGGTTAATGACATTAAAAGGCCCCTCTTCTAGGTTAGCTAGATGGTCATTATTATTACAGCATTATTATTTTGAAATAGTACGTAGACTGGGTCAAAAGCATTCTAATGTTGATGCACTAAGTAGAATTAGGGTAGAAAATACCAAAACCAAGAAAAACAGACCATCAATAAAGTAAAAGTGGTAAACTCTGAGGATAAAGATGAGTTAGAAATAATTTGGAATTTAGATCATGAGATTAGTGAGCAAATGAAATCCGATATTAAACGCCTTACGAGAAAAATTATTACAAGGAGAAGATACAGAGTACATGCTAGATTCGAATATCTTATGTGAAAGAGCTAAGGATAATAGGTCATTACAAATAGTTGTACCACATAACTTAAGATCCAAGGTTATGAAAACATATCATGATATGTCATTCGCAGCATATTTAGCTTTTGCTAAAACACACAGTAGGATAAGTAGGAGATTCTTTTGGCTAAACATGAGGAAAGATTAAAGACTATTGTGAGTCCTGCATAGAACATCAAACACGAGCCAACACTTTAAGAATTCTCCATTACAAAGAATGAGGAGTTTAACAACACCCTTTCAGCTAGTGGCTATAGACATATTAGGCCCATTGCCTATGTCCTACGCATGAAACAAGTATGTGTTAATAGTAGCAGGCTACTTAACTAGGTTTTCTGATGCTATATGTTTACCTGATCAGAAAGCAGAAACAATAGCCAAGGCTTTTGTGAACAACATAGTAGCTAGACATGGTATATCACAGTATTTACTGACAGATAGAGGTAGTAACTTTATATCTAAATTCATGAAAGAAGTTTGTGAGTTGTTAGGTGTGAAGAAAATTGAGACAACAGCTTATCATCCAGCTGCAAATGGTTTAATAGAAAGGTTTAATTAATAGAACTTTGTTGGACATGATCTCTCAATACTGTGAGAAAGATCAGAAACTTGGGATGAGCAGATTCCCTTGTTGTTATTAGCATATCGGAGTGCTAAAAATGAGTCCACTCAGGAAGGTCCATTCTTTCCATTACATGGTAGAGATGTTATGTTACCCATGCAGGAGATATTAGCTCCTAGAAAAGTTAAGTATGCAGTAGATTATGATTATAAAGTAGAACTAGCTTACTATTTCTCTCTTTATAAATTAATATGAATTGGATAGACTCTAAAGAAGCATATAAAAGCTAAGAAACTTGGTGTTATGTATGAGTTATAAGTACTAGTGTTGTTAACCAAACGTATTTTTCTTTTATGAAGAGTTAATAAATGATTAAAGAAGCGTATTTGATGTCTATAAAACATAAATAAACTTGATGTATTATTTTGAATATCAGTCTCAGGATCAGTTTTTTTAGTCTAACTGTAAATCTCCTCGTGTTGGTGACTTGTGAGCTCCTCGTGCCACTGCAATCCTCAACTAAATAAATTTGGTGTAATCAACAGTGTAGTCGAAACTCCAATGACTAGCCATAAGGGCGCTGTTTATTACAGAATATGAAATAAGAGCCTCTTATCATTTGAATTTGCTAAGATATTGTTCATGTAATATATCAAACACAGTGGGTCCCCGCCCACCTCTTGCCATTTTTGGAAACACTCCCTTATATACACTTACTTCTATATATGACATGAATAGCAATCAGAAGTTCAGAATGTACCCCTAGTGTTTCTCTCAGCCATTTTAATGGTCTAGGCGCCATTTCTTTCTATTGAACAAGTATTTCAATGATGTAAAGTGTGTCTTTACTCTCCTCGAAATTTCATATTTTATTAGACTCAAATACATCTTAGTTACTAAGCTTGATAAATTTTTTTGGAATTCTATGGTATGAATGTAGTGATTTATTATTTTGTTTCATATCCTCCACATGGAGATTTTTTAAAGGCTTAGCAACCTATGTCAGGCAGCAACCGAGTACCAAGGTGGTACCTAGAAGAAATAATTGTTTGCTTTACTTCCCTAGTTACTGTTCTATGTTTTAAGAAAAATAAGTTTAAGAAATTATTTCAAAATAGCAATAATCTATATACATATATAATGTATAATAATTGAAATGTGACTGTATTTTACAAAATACTAGTCTACAAAAACACAGCCAAGACAAGTTACTTAGTACAGACCAAAGGTCAGTTTTACGTTATTTGACACAGTAACATGAATGCACATGAGGGGCGTCATTGTAACTTCTGTATTGTTAGCCAGGCACGCTGAAAGGTCAGTATAATGAAATTAATATATATATATATATATATAAATGTATAATGTTATGAGGTTTAAGCTATTTAGTTTAAAATTTATGTTTTCATGTTATAATTTGTGTTCATTCTAGAATTTAAGAGGCATAATTTATGTTTATTTTCTAATTTTTTATGTGTTTGCGAGATCAGTCAAATTTACCGAATACAGAGATTAATTTCTGAAAATAACACAAAATATAAAGTTTTTCTTAAGAAACGCGTGATAACTATCGGGACATTATAAAGATTTTGCATGTGAAATTTCAAATTTTTCTGTTGCATTAAAGTATTTTTAATCTTAAAATGAACATTACCTTGCACGATAGATAGACAACACGTGAAAAGAAAAAAAAAACGTGAGTATCCTACTGATACTTTTCCCAACAACCAGATAAGCATTGCCAACTTCCTCTTCCTCAGTCAATTCAGACAAGATCTTATCACATAATGCTTTCATCAAAATCATCCTGCTCATCTGACTCATGGATTAATTAAGTTCTCTAGAAGTTCATCAGTCATGTAAGTTTGAGCTTGTCTATTTGTTCAAGACTGTTGTAACTCATACTTCAATTAATTTAGCTACTGATAAAAATATATAGACCAGTTAAACCAGAATTAAGTTGTTTCTACACTGCAGACATGTACCATGATCTTAACCAATCACCAGGCTCAAAGTTTTTTGTCATAGCGTCTCTTTTGAAATATGTTTTTTCTATTTGATATTGTGCAAATTTACGAGTGTCTAGTACATTATAAGCACATGTTCCTTAGACACTGTGCACTGGATAAAAAACCATTCATCAGGGATTTGTTTTTCTCTTCCAAACTTTATGAGATTTGGAGAACAAGTTCACATACATGACATATGGTGCATGATCATCCAACTCACGTTGATCAGGGTTAAAATATTCATATGATATATTGCATCACTCTTTCGGCCAAACGATCAGACTGAGGATGATAAATTATGCACCCTCATCACATCCAAGACTTGATACTACTCTGCAACGCTAGCTCCATGGTGTGTGTGCCAAAACATGTTTGTATCAGCCCACTTGTGAAGTAATTGGTAATAATAGTGCATACTAGCTACCTGAGTTCTGGGCAGAGGATCAGCTATATCTAGAGCGATTCTCTCCAGAGAAAATCCTACTAATTTCTGTTGAAATTCATCCTAGTGCAGCAGTTTTATATCTGGGCAGCACATGTGATGTAGTATTTCTACCATTGCTTAAGGTCGTGATGCAAATGCATCCATAAAAATAGCTTTATCACATTTGTAGTAGTGCATTACACTCTTAGTACCATCCAATCATTGCATTAGGTAGTCTGAAGAAAGTTTGCCTTAAAGTCTGAGGATATCAAGCTGAATCAAAGGCTAGTTACCATGTCTGAGTGACTCATAACTACAGTGCACCATTACATCCCACATCAATAACTGACTACAAAAATGTCATATATTGTTCATTTCAGTGGTACATTTGCTCATTAGTGATGGAAATACACACCCTTCCTGCATAGCAAGTAGTACTCAAGCTATATCTGTTCTCCAGTTCCTCATCCTGAAGTTTCTAATTAATCATCTATGGTATCCTTCCATATGCAAAATTGTCATTGCTTGAATGGTTTGTTGTTACCACTTCTCCAATAGTTTAAACTGTTACTGAAGATAATACTGCAATGAATGAATAATAAATCACGGGCTGGTAAGAAATTCATTAGCATTTTCAGGTCTTGGATAGTTGGTGCAACAAAGTTATACTGTAACAGTGGCATTATCCAATGCACTATCTCGCCCTCTGGCTTTTTGAAGCTTTCCAACCATTTCCCTTATACATAGCCCATTTCATTGACGAACTCCTTGCCATACATATAGTAACAGTAGTTATCGATAAGTACTATAATTGAAAGCAGTTATTTTTCTGTTGTACATTATCAGCATTCAGAAGTAGTTAGTGTACAACTTGTATACACTTGTATACCAGGTCCGGCATGGCCAGGTGGTTAGGGCGCTCGACTCACAATCCGAGGGTCGCGGGTTCGAATCCCAGTCACACCAAACATGCTCGCCCTTTCAGCCGTGGGGGCGTTATAATGTGACGGTCAATCCCACTATTCGTTGGTAAAAGAGTAGCCCAAGAGTTGGCGGTGGGTGGTGATGACTAGCTGCCTTCCCTCTAGTCTTACACTGCTAAATTAGTGACGGCTAGTGCAGATAGCCCTCGTGTAGCTTTGCGCGAAATTCAAAAACAAACATTTACTATTATAAAAGTAACTAAAACGTAAAAATTAGAAACATGTTAGGTTAAGTAACATAAGATTAGCTAAGATAATGAAAAATAATAATAATTATACATGAGTCCATACGGAAAGGGTTAAATCTCACGAGCACAGTGGAGACGTTAATGTAAAGTAAATTGAATAACTTTTTTTTTTGTATCAGGGGTGTTCCGAAAATTAGAAGCTCTAAATATAATATTGCAAAACATTTAACTCAAACCTTTAACTAACGAGATAAAAGACACAAGTGGGAATGTCACGCACCAGATAACATTTTGATATTTTGTGCATAGCTACAGATAAGTAGTTTGTAAGAGAAGTTTTCAAAGTTGTTAGCTTTCTAGGTGAAATGCTGTAAGAAATGAATAAAAAAATGATAGCCTTTTAGCCTGTTCTCGGCATGGGTGTTCTGCTTTTGTTTGTTTGTTTCTTGAATTTCGCGCAAAGCTACTCGAGGAGTATCGAGTTGACTCAAGTTAGTCAACACCATCCATCACCAACTCTTGGGCTTCTCTTTACCAACACATTATAACGCCCCTTGGCTGAAAGGGCGAACGTGCTCGGTGACGGAATTTGATACCCCGACCTGCAGATTGTGAGTCGATCACTCTAACCACTAGGTCATGCCAGACCCCTTTTAGTGCTCCAATTTGGTCCTGTTTCGGCCCAACGTTCGGTTTTTAGTATATTCCATAAAAGCTACTAACTGTTGCCGTACAGAACCTTTACGTGAGCAAAAGAACTAATATAAGTTTACGATCTTTTAACATGTGGTTATTCCAGTTATGAAATTAGCAAGAAAAGAAAAGAGCAGTAAAACCAGAAACTAGCTGGTATTGTGTCTGTGACTACTATTGAACCTCGAAACATTAAAATGCCTTTGATCATTTTTCCAGTTGAAAACAAAACTACAGTATAAACACACCGGAATAAATGTTTTTATGAATACATGGGTTCACTCATTTACGAAACATTGGACAACTTCAGTGTTTCTGTTGTGTTCAGTAATTGTACATTCACATAAAGTGTTTTGTAAGTGTATAATGTGCCATATGATCCAAAATCAAAAAAAAAAAATATATATATATATATATAATAGGACAATGCGTTGTGGAAACTGCATTACAATATATGCTAACCTATCTTTAATACTAAACTTTTTACTTGAAATATTCAGCATTTTCAAGAAACTTTAGTACATTGTTTTAAAACATGCTTTAATTGAAGCTATAGTGTTGGCATATCCACAGGACTGTTACATATTGTTGGATATTTGAAGCTAGCAGAATGGAATTGGAGCAGTGTTATTGCAATTGTAAGGCAGTGCGGAACATATAATCATCTATGCTTGTCGTACATTCATGGTTCCTGAATGCAGATACTACATGATGAAAAAAAAAACTGTTCACAGTTTTGGTATTTCTCAAACACTACCAATACTATCTGCATGGTAGAAAGTTCACTATTTGGGTGAACCATGCATCACTGAATCTTAAATGCAAATTGTATCACAATGTTGCAGGGATATGACTTTATTTACTGCATTGTCTAGGCTTGCAACACGGAAATACCATCAGATTGTTTCCTCACACAGGAGACTCTGGCAGTTCATTGAATGTCTTTGCCATTGGCATCATGCAGGAGTTAAAGTCATTTCTGCCATAATGACATCAAGTCATATAATGGGAAATTATACTGGAAGTTGGATACAATGATGTGATGATGGTTTTACACGCTACATTTGAGTCGAAACATTAAGCATTGTATGATGTGCACAGCCCAGAAGAAAACAGGCGTAAACAGAGTAAACTCTAGTAAAGAATTGTTGGTTCTGCTTCACAGAGAATAGCCATGGATATTGTTTGTTTTTTCCAAGAAACTGGTATACGCTGGTTACTACTGATTCTTTCACTAAGTGTATCAAATCTTATCTATTGGCTGATATTCAAGTACAGCCTGTTGCTGACGGGTTGACGAAACACTGGATATTCTGATTCAGTGTAACTAGAGAAATTCACACTTATCACGTAGCTAATTTCATCACTATTCTCTGAGTTTTGTGAAACATTGGGACTGGTAAAGCCATGCACTTTGCTTTATCAGCAACAGTCTGATTATTTAACAGTAAGGATAATATAACAAACATTTTCTTGCAAAATTAGTTAATTCCAAGATGGTTAAATGAGATGAACACTGTCATGTAACTCGTGATGGTATATCATACAACAGAATTAAGATGAATGGGTTGTTTGCCAAACATACACACGTTTGATCAGGAAATATTGCTCCTTGTGGATTTGATGTATGGCCCACCCCTAGAGAATATGTACCACAGTGTCATCAAGAACATGTGGAGTGGCTAAGGTCTGCATTAGTTGATGTGCATGAGTTCATGTACCTGGGAAGAGGTGTAATATAGCCTGGTGGTCAGTCAAGTTGCTGAAAATGACCTGCTGGTTACAGTTGGGGTTACCTTTCAGATCGGCACTTAGGATAGTTACTGATTGTATAATCAATGACTGAAAAGGAGTAACATTCCTTGCCCTCCAAGTTGTGAAGTGGTGTTTCATGGTGAAATGTATTGTCATTTGATGTTTAAAGTTAGAATAATTTATTGATTATAGGATTAAGTGAACGAAAAGGGCTAGTGACCCTAACTTTACGAACTATCGAGCAGAGTTTCACAAAGAGATAACTACAAGGCATTAGTTAAAAGCTTCTCAATACTACAATTGTTTTCAGATGGCTGATGTGCACAGATACAATGTCTAAAATGTCAACAATATGTGCGACTGAAATTGAATGTTTAGCTAAAAGGATATTGCAACCCTTATTTTCTCAGCCATTGGGTGATTTTATGAAGCAAACTATGGTCAACAGATTGCAAAAACTGCTCACCCTGTCTAACTGAGTAGTAATGGAATTTCTGTGGAGCAGATCGTGTGATACCTACTAAACTCTCTCCACTACACTTGGGTATACATATAACTCCTTCATGTGCAGTGAGGGAGCTGTGTTTTCTCTTAGCATAGAATAGGTCTCAGATTTTTATGAATTTAAGTGGAATGGCCATTCTTTCATTGAACTTACCTATAATTCATTTTCTGTGATGTCTATTGTAGCAAGTATATCGTTTGTTTGTTGAATATTGGACAAAACTACTCGAGGGCTAGCTGCTCTAGCCATCCACAGTTTTCAAATGAAAGATTAGAGGAGGCAGATAGTCAACACCAACCATCATTAATTCGTGGGCTACTCTAATCGAATAGTGAAATATGAATGTCATTCACATAATGCACCAATGAGCCCAAAGTGTGGAGTGCAATATATTTTGCAGTAATGAGGCATGAATTTCGGATCCATAGTCTGGCATACTAACCACTGAGCTGCTCTCGACCCATAAATAGATCAACTCGCAAAGGGCAATACACTAACTTGATAGTTTGGCTACAGTTGTTGGCAGCTTTCTCGGACATTAAATTTATTTTATTGCAAAATATTGTATTTAGCCTAGGTTGATCTGAGTATGCATTGATATATATGGTGTAATGATAGAATGCGCCTTAATCCTGACTAAAATAATTTTTAGCTGATTTATGCCATTGATTATTTATTTTGAGATGCCAAGAAGATATAGTGAGTGTAATTCTCGTAGATGGCAGCACATTATGGTACCACAGCTATCAAACCATAGTATGGTAACAGTGTATGAGCTACTAGTATACCTTATAAAATACAAATGAAAATATACATGTATTAATATAAATAAGTATATGTATGTGATGTCGCACATGTATATAGAGTTGAATAAAGTTATTCGTGAGTATTGTATAGCACAAATGCATCAATTACACTGAAAACACAGCTGCCAAAAAACGACATAAGATATTAAGTAAACTGTGATAACTGATCTGTAGTGCACCTGATATTTCATTAATGCTGGTGAGACAATGTTCCAGATAATTTAATTGAAAAATAATAGCTTAAGTATCATGCCAAATGTAAATTTGGTGTGCCCAGTGTTTTATATGATTATGATAGAATATTTTCAATGGTGTAAAATTAAATATTTCCTAAGTACACAGTTTACTAAACCATTTCTTGGCATTTTTTAAGTAAAAGATTCAATTGAAATGCATGAAAATGCACACTGTGAGTATACAGCAAGCGGATGAAAGTAACATCCATGCAGTAGTTCTTTCATATCACACCTAGTACATACTAAAGTTGTATCTGAAAAAGATTTCATTGGTCAAAACATTATAGCCTAGAGCTCATGTGGTGGCTAGTCTGTTTCACTTATTTGTATAGGAACCAGTGTCTGCAGCCTCACCCAACTTTATTTCCTATTTGACCCAGGATTTGCTCGAGTAACAACAAGACAACAGTGAAGGGTATGTGGCATGGTTACAAAATAGCTGTGTTAGATGTTGCCATAGTAATATTAACAGTAAGCAGCACATTGAATCCTAAGGGACTGGGATGTTTACAGATACAGGGGATACATTTTCTACAGGCAATATACAGGTGAGTACATGTAAGCCTGTAGTAATATCACTTGAACTCTGTATTAGTTTTATGGTTTTGTAGTTCTATGTAACTTTAGACCAGAAAAATGTTGTAACTGGGTCGTTACAACTTTAAATCTACACTTTTAGCTTAACTTATGACCAATCATAATTTGATTGACCTTACCTTTCAATCTCGATTCTTTTATTTTAGATCAAGTCCTTAACCCTTATGGCTATTCTGTTCAGTTAGCTAAGTTTTTGTTGCTAACTAACCATGTCTTACCTTGCAGTATTAGAAAGGAGAGAATTAATCAGACCCTCGGTGAACTGGAGACTTATCTTGATGTCTTCAAGACCCCAAGGATCCACCTCAGCTTCAAATCAGCAGAGCCTATGGATGAAAATGAGTTGCTGACCAACACATCTGAAGTGCAGTATTTGGCTTAGGCTGCCAGAAGTGTTTCCAATACCTGGATGATCAACCATCAATGCAGCAGATAGACTTGACAATCGCCAAAAAACCTTCAAACGTATTCAGTGGCCACCATCATTATAGGGTCCTCATCTTCAACAGTGTCCAACCCATCACTAGCCAAACAATCCTGCGACCAGACTTTGTGATAATCAAAGTTGGAGCTCACATTGAACCCACCAATGACCATCAACCAGTGACTAACATTTCAGCAGATACTGATCCTGAAGTGACACTGTCACGGTCAAATTACTAAAAGAATGGAAGCTTGGGCGTTATACAACAGAGAAGAGGATTGGTTGCAGAAGCGTAATGAGCCCCCCTCCCACAACTAAAGGAGGAGATGCAGTGATTTGAAACCAAGTTGTTGCAAACTCATAAGGCCCTGGTGAGGGCTAAGGAAATAATACAGCAGAACACTGACTCCAGTAAAAAGTCTATCACCACTCTCAAGGACTTTCTGATGGAACGTCAGTTATCACTGAGCATTGAGTGGATGGTACTCTTCTTTCTTTTTTGTCCTTTCTTTAATTTATGAAATACCATGGTCCAGCATTGAGCAGCTTTGATTTTGTTACGTCCTACTACATTTTACTTTGTTAACTAGCTAAATGCCCGTCATATGAAGGAAAATGGTGATTAATTCTTATTTCGAAAATTAAATCTAAATAAATGTTTTACGAACATGTTTAGTAAAAATTAATTATGTCATAGTAATTATATATGTATGAAGAAAGTTTATCATTTTTATAGTATTTAAGAAAAATGGCATTTTTTGTATATTTGGTCATCTCCTGTAAGTGGCCTTTGATAAGAATTTTGACTTCTATTTATTCTTATGTTATGTTCAAATCTGTTTTATAAAAGCCTTATAGACTGAACCATGCAAAACAGTTGGTCTCAAAGAAATATTCCTACATGGTCAAGTGTCTAACCCTGCGATTTATTAATTGTGATGGAAAAGGAAAAGAATTTGATGTTGAATGGCACATACAAGAAGGTATAATTTTTCATAAGAAATGCTTATACATTTTATAAAATTCTTACCGAAGTTGAAAAACATCAATATTAATATACAGCAGCATCACATATTGGAGTCAAAAGATATTTAAGATGTTTCAGGCTCCTCAGTGGCACAGCGGTATGCCTGCGGACTTATAACGCTAGAATCCTGGTTTCGAAACCCGTGGTGGGCAGAGCACAGATAGCCCATCGTGTAGCTTTGTGCTTAATTACAAACAAACAAGATGTTTTAGACACCCAAATTCATTCGTGTTTATTATGTAATTTGATGTTTTCCCTGGTTAAATCTATAATTGTATTCGTATGTTTCCAAATATTCAAAAATATTGTTGTAGATGTGATAATAAATATAATAAAAAGTAACATAAAATCTTGGTTCTACTAGTATTTGAACGTGAGACTTCCATATGATAGTCGATAACCACTGTGATACTCAGTTAATTATTTAAAAAGTTGTAAAATTCCCCACTCGATTTTGAACTCGACATTTTTGCTTGAGATAAACCACTAAGCAAATTTGAATGGTATTATCAAAGGGAGTATTACGAGCATAGTGTGGCTTTTATATCTATAGCTACTGCTTTCAATATGTTTTATATGTTTTGCTCTATAAAGGTATATTTTTATGATGTGCTATAGGCATAAAGAGTTTATTTACTTGTTTGTAGTTAAGCAGAAAGCTACACGATATGCTGTGCTCACCACGGTTATAAGTCCACAGACTGGGAGCACACAGAAAAGAATATAACACGTCAAAAATCTTATTTTACATTGTAAGGTTCTGTTTTGTAAAATCGATTATTGACATAATCTTGAAGATGAGTTCCTGACCAGCGCATCTTATTTTGAACAGGGTGTATTTTTGTATTTGTTTTAATGTCAAAGGGTTTTATTTTTTGTGTTTTGATTTGAAATATTTTATCTGTAATGAAGGGTATCTTCTATTTTTTTATTTGTTTTTGTAATATTGAAAGGGCTTTGTTTGTGTTGCATTGATTTCTTGATTTATGTTGCTAGAGATTTTGCAATGCCTCTTTTGACTGGAATTGGGTAGTTTGACGTATAAGAATCTGATCGCATGTATATTCTTTCAGAAAGCTAATGTTGTGTATCCTGTTTGAGATTAATTTTTGGCCACTTTTACATCTAGGAACGATTTATTTTAATTTTTGAAGAGAACTGTATAGCTTGGTCTTGGTTTTTGAGATGATGAAACAAATTATGAAGACTGTTCAGGTGAAAGGGCCATAAAACGAAAACATCTTCATATCTGTTCCAAAACAGTGAAATTTGTATCGGTGTTGATACAGTTGTTTTGTCAAGTTGTTTAATATAGATTTCTGCAATAATGGGTAATAGACAGGATCCCATAAGAGTGCCGTCAGACGGCCTTCAATATTTGTTTCTTCTTTGAATATAACTGGGTTTCAGATAATTATATAGGAGTTTGGTAAAGTGTTCCATGGTTACACTGATGTTTAGTTGAAGACAGTTTTAATTGGTTAAATTTCAAGACCTGACATGTCTAGCCTTTTCACCTGGAAATTTTGTGAAAAGTGAAACGATGTCGAAACTTGTCAAATTAAAATTATTAGAGATAGCTACGACTGAAATATTCTTTAAGAAATGAATTGATTTCATTAAGGAATGTGTGTTATAAGTTCGAGATAACGGTCTTATAATGTTGCCAATAATACTGGAAGTATTTTAAATTGGATGCAATAAACAGTAGATCTTCAGGGGCGGCGCTAGCGGGGCGGGGGAGGCAAAAATGTACAAAGTTAACAATGAGATATTTAAAAATATCACCGCAACGACGATCTCAAACATATTCGCTTTCTCCCCTCTGTTTCTTCCAACAACAAGACCCTAGAACCGTTCCTGATTTTCTTTGTTGATTTTTGATACTTTATAAAGCTGTGGTGTGACAAAATTATGAGCGTTGTGGGCATGGTGTTTTGTTTTTGAAATTAATTTTTTATTACGAATAACATGTTATTGTCAATTTGAATTAGCTTTACATGTATGATTTTGAACACTTACACATTGTGAATGAGCTTAACTTTTTTTTGTTTACATATTTAATTTTTCTCATGTTAAAACTATCTATTTCATAAAACACTTTAAGAGAACTATATTTTATCAGCTATTTTATACTTTTGGTGTAAGTTTTCCATGAGTTTTGATTTTTTTTACTAGTACATTTTTTTAGTACAGACTTCAGGTTTTCTGACACGCCGGTAGCGCGCCGTAAAGGGGCACGTGGAACGATCCGAGATTTGTGTTACACTTTAGCGAAGAAAACGGCTTGTGTTTAATCTACCTGTTGACATTTTTTCTTTTTTTTTCTTTTGGTGACATAGCTTCTTGCCAATTTTTTTTTTGTGAAACATATAGAATTTATCAAGCTACATTTTTGAAGAAATGGGCGCTTATCTATCAGAGCCCGTTACTGAGAAAATATCCACGAATGAGACGTCACCGAGATTGTCTTATGGCGCTTCGTCGATGCAAGGATGGCGGGTTTCTCAAGAGGTACTTCCATTTAGTATTTAGCCTTGTTATACCTATAAGCCTAGTTCCGATAGTTAGGCTTAGTAGTATAATATTGTGAATCCCTTGTCAACTAATACTTATTAATCGCAATAGTATAAAAATAAGATTTTATAGCATACGGTCATCACTATGAATTTTTGAATTATTGTTTTAGCTACTAGTATTCATAAGAAAATTTAATTTTATTGTCAACAAATCAAGTAAGTTTGAAACTGAATTGATTGAAAATGAAATATGTAATGAAAGTGAAAGATCGAAACTGTTATCAAATGAAACCGTGAAATAAACTTCATTACACTTCAGTTTGAAAAACTTATAATGGTAATAAGTTAACATTACCATAACAATACCATTATTGATTAACTTTTTCTTTGTGTCACATTTATGAAATAGCTGAAGCTGCTTTTAATCAATTTTCCTTATTTAGTTTTAAACGATTAATGATTAAGTGAACATTATGTAGGAATTTTAATACTAGTTGTCATTTAATTGGTGTTTGGAAATAATGAATGTTTCGATATACATAAATTATATTTGAAAATATACTGCAATTTCACATTGTATATTATTGTATACATTACTCATTTATTGGAAATAAATTAATGTTCAGTATTCTTTTTTTCTCTTTCTTTTCATATAATCTGTTCTATACATCATTGTATTCCATTTTTAAGTGACATCTTGCATAAGTTAGTATATCAAGTCCTATTTGGTACTATAACCAACATTCATCATGAACTTCATTCTCAAACTTAATTGTTGCATTATCAAAGGCTTATTATTTTCTTAAATCAAGAACCAATCAATTAAATAATGAGGATAAAGTCCCATGACTTGTTTGTTATAACAAGTTCTTATTCAGTTGTCAGTCATGAATAAAAAATATCAAGAAGAATACATGCAGGCTTGTTTTAGTGGTTTACATACCTGTATCTATGTGGTTACTGATGTCATTTTGCTTTTTGTTGTTTTTGAAATTTTTGTCTTGTGTGATAGTTATGTACTTTTTATAGTTAGCTTGTATGACTTTGTCTGTGATGGTTAAAGTTTTGAATTGTAGGCATGAATGGTAGGAGATTTGGAACAATTCTTAGAAATGTCTACTTTTTGCAAAAGATATATGAGTTTTCTTTTCTATCAGACAAATATTTAAAAAGAGTATCATTTAATAGCAATATATATATTGTGATTCTACTTGAAAAAGAGATTCCGAGTTTGATAGAACCTTGTAATTTGTGGTAGTTGTGACCAGGTGTTGCTATAACCATGGTCAAAATTACAGCACAATTAAATAATTAGTATGTGAATGAGAAACTAAAAGGTGTAACTTGTGAACATCATTGTCTGAAAGATTGAACAATGCCAGCTTAATAATTATAGTTCAAGTTTATTTTTGTAGATCACTGATCCATGCTAAATTAGATCCTACTTGCATCAACAAATAAATGTTCTGGAACTGATAATACACATGTACATGGAACATTTTAAAGAAGACCTTCAAATGTGTTTGCAAATTTAATGGACTAATTTTATCAGAACATTTCTGAATTTGGATCTTTAATAAAAGATATTTGTTGAAGTTCACATTTCCAACATCTTAATTCCCCACTGGAACAAACCAAATACTACATTTGTATATGTATTTGAAAATTATCCAAGATGTTTATTATATTAAATGCTTCAATCACTTCTAATTATTTTATAGTCCTAGGCAAACAATTCTAAATCTTTCTTTCTTTAAACCAGATATCAATCAAGTATTCCATTAGTAATGTTCAAAAAGACTAACATAAACTCACATGGGATTTTGAATAGTCCTTACCAGAATCTTATAAAAATCTTAAAAGTATTTTATAAAAGATATCTTTCAAAATTTCTTTAATAATTCACCCTAACAGAAACGTTTCCTAGTGGGAATTTTTTTAGGTTTGGCTGAGAGAATTTTTCAAGCTGAAATGTTCATAATGTTGATATGTGACTTATTTGTTTTGTTGTATGAGTTTTAAGGTATTTTCTTGCCCTTTTTTAATATATATTTTTGTTTGTTTGCAGGATGCTCACAACTGTATTATTAATTATGATGAAAACACTTCATTTTTTGCTGTCTATGATGGCCATGGAGGTGAGACACTGCTGTGGCATGTTTAGCAAGTAATTGTTGAACATGATCAGATTTTTTTAATGTAGTAGTAGTAGCGAGTTTTGTTGATTTTTAAATAGTGAGAAAAAAATTACACACCATTGAAATTCACATTTAATTTCAGTTATGTAGTTAATAATTAATGGAAAAAAAATTAATAATTGACCTTTTTCATCATGCAACCATCTCATTTGAACAATACTAATAAAATATCCATGACTAATATAAAATTATTGCTTTACCTGGTAATCTGAGACATTGTGTCAAACCTGTGTCAAGGCGAGATAAAATGTAGTATTAACAAAATATGTCAGCTGAAAAAACCCATTCATGTGAATTTGTATGATATTGATAAATGAAATGAAAATTGTCAAGAACCAGATGTTAAAAATGAAACATGAACTTACCTATGTTCCTATGAAAGTTAAGGAAAAATGTATTTTCATTGGTTTTAAAGTAAATTAAACTACGATATAATGTATAGCAGACTGTTGCCAGGCTAATATATCCGTTTATGCCCAATGATATGACGAAAGCAGACTGTTGCCAGGGGTCTTCTCTGTTTATGCCCGGTGATATGATGTGAAGCCTACTGTTGCTAAGCCAACGTATCATCTGTTTTTTGGCATGATGTTACTTGGATTTGGGCAGACAGATATATATACATATATCAGTTTATTCATTATGTAATATACACTACAGATTTTATTGTATGGCTTTGTTTCTTCAAACTGAATGGCTAAAAAAAGTATTTATTGATGGTTTGAAAGTTTTGTTTGTGTGTTTTCAAATATGAAATGCTTCTGCATCCAAAGAAACTGTCCAGACTAATGTAGAACATGAGGATAGCTATCATTTGATATATCACTGGCTGTTATTGGTCAAGCAACAACTTGTCAACACCCTATTTTTGGTTCTAACATTCGCACGCTGGTTGCCACATTGTGGTGGTGGAAAAGTTTAGCGATCATCAACATTTTATTACAGTTAATTTACAATTAGTGTGAGTATGGTTGCCAGGAATAAACAGTGCAAACTCAGCGTGTAATAATACTATAAACATTTTTCCTTTGTTTTTTTCGTGTACACTTCTGTGGCCAGGAACAATAATTCTGTGGGACCCCCTACTAGTATTTTGCCACATCATTTTTTTTATCATATTTGGGCATTTTTAAAATATAAAGGGTTCGATTATTTTTTTCACTCCACTTAATAAAGTTGTATGTTTTTTTTTCTACTATTTGACGCACCGGAACATTATATCTGTAAATGGTTTCAAGGATTATGAATATTTGCTTTCATCCAATGTAAAATTAAATTACTCAATAAGTGTAGTTACGGAGTTGTTCAGTCTAGTGTAGAAACACTAATGTCAGAAAGAACTAGAGTTTGTGTGTGTATAAGATATTTACTTACTGAGATGGCCTGATTGTTGTGCAGAATGGTAGATTAGTGAAAAAAAGTGGAACTTACCATACCTATTAAACTGAAACTTTTTTTTCTTTACTTTGTTTTGTTTGTTTCTTTATAGGAGCAGAGGTAGCTAAGTACTGTTCCATGCACTTTCCAGAATACCTTCGGTCTATTCCAGAGTATTCTAATGGTAACATGGCACACGCACTAGAAGATGCCTTTCTAAAGTTTGATGCTACTCTAACTGAGCCAGAAGTTGTTGCAGAGTTGAAACATATTGCAGGAGTTAGTGATGCATCAGATTCTGGCAAGTGTTTTTTGTTTTCGTTTTAATCAGATCATTTATAATAAACTTTAGCAAAATATTTTACCTTCTAGCCTGAAAATCCTTCTGTGGTAAAAGGGCACTTAGGTTACAGGTATAGTCTGATTTTGCTTTTTTTACAGGAATTTCTTTGTGTAATGACCAAAATGTATAGATTTTTTTAATGATTTATTTATTTATATTTCTTAGAGAGAGAGAAAACAAAAGGATGATTTATATATAAATTTTTTATTCTATTGATTTATGGCTTAATCTAGAGAATCTTAGTTTATAAATGTTTTCACCAAGTGCCAAGTTAATCAAGAATGGGCCCATCCAAAAAAAAAAAGTTCACAACCAAACAATATACTTTTTAAATTATGACCTTTATGAGCAATCAAATTCATAACAAAACTGTCTTGTGTGTTAAAAATTAAAAAAAAACTGATAAAAACAGCCAAAAAAAATAATTGTATTGCAATATGCCTGTGCAATCTTGAATTCTTGATTAAGGGACTTAGAGCTTTCTCCAAAAAAGGATAAAAAGTGAAAAAATCATATAAATTTTATCATTATATGTAAACAAAATTTAAAACTATAAATATCATTTTCTTAATGTCTACAGTTATTGTTACCAAACTCAGTTAATGGAAAAGGCCTCTTGGTTTTGGGAATGTCCTTAAAATTCATTGGAATCAAAAGTACTTATTGAATCACTTGATAAAGTTTTACACAAAAGGTGTTAGAGAGAACTTAAAAGTAACCTTACTTAAGGAATGGCTAAATAACCTTAGATATAATCCATAAATGCATGAAATATTTGAAGAAATACAATATCAACAACATTGAACAAGGTTTGAATAAAAAATAAGTTATAGAATGTTCAGATTCCTTGCATAGGAGATATGCAATAATTTCCACAGACAAAACAGCTAACAACTTTGTTTTCATTTGTAATACATTTTATATTACAAACTTATAGAAAGAACTGAGGTTTAATTTAAACACCTAAATCTTCATGTAATTAAGTATATAAACATGTCAGTACAGATAAGACAATATCATATAGAAACACTGTTTTTATATATAAAATTCACTGATGTAAAACCTAAAGTATCTTTGTTATAACTCAAACTTGTACAGCTTCAGGCACATACCAACTGAACTTGCACAAAGCATGATAGCTTGGCATGATATTATGCCTTCATTCTGCTTTTACACAACTTATGCATGTGTAGGATGTAATTTAGTGGTTGTTGGTGAAGTAAATAGTCACAGTCATTTTTTCATGTGTTAACTAAACAGTAATGTAGCTTTTATATATTTCTTACTTGTTACATCCTACAACCAGTATTACATTACTTGGCATGCAAAAAATATATGCCAGAAAAAGTTATGTTTAGATAGTTGAATACTTATCTTTAAACTGAACTACTTTAAAACAATATTTCAACTATTGCTACTCTTTGTTTGATGCACAAGTCCAACCTACACATATAGAAAGTAATATTGAGATAATTAAAGACTTGTTTTGCCTATTGCTATAGCTATATCTAAAGGCTAAAGCTCAATTAATTTTCATTTATTTTCAAACAGTTATTTTTGACAAAAATTGTCAAATATTACTTAAAAAAAAGAAAATGTAATTGTGTTGTTTTCTTGTCAGAAATTGGAGGCTCTCTAAGAGTAATTATTATAGAAATATTTTAGTATTATCTTATATCCTTACTATTGGTTTAATAAAACATAACTCTTATTCCAGAACTTGTATATATTATTATGCTGAAAATTTTCTATGTTATATATGTAAATATATTAAGCTGAGTGATTAGTGGAATATCCTTGTTACACGTATGACTATGATAACTCAGGGTAGGATTGCTTTACTAAAAAAAAGTTACAGCAAGTTAATATTCGTTGTTCACTCAAAGGAAATGCTGATTGCTGAAGAGCTCGCTTCTTTCACTGTGTTGGTCCAAATTTAGTAGATGTGATTATTCACTCAAAGGAAATGCTGATTGCTGAATAGCTTGTTCATTTCACTGTGTTGATCAGAAGTTACTAAACATGCAGTAATAATAGTCTAATAAATTAACAATATGTAACGTCGTTAAGTCTTTGACCTATTTACACAAATAGGACTCCAGCTTAATTATGACTAGCTCTACTACATGTACACTGTAGGTATGAAGCACTGAAAAGTGACAACAAAAGTCTGGCTGTCATCACGTGCTGCTTAAACACATCCTAGTAAGTTGCTTGATTTATTGATTTTTCAGCACATGTATGTCTTTCAGTGTTTCACGGTTCCTTTTAGGCCTTAAATGTAAAAGTATTAGCTATTTTAATGTGTTCTTTCCAAATTTCTGGCTGTATCAACAACTTGCATAAAAGCTTATGGTGTTTTTATACTTTTAACATTGTTACCTATTTTTTAGTTTTTGACACTTATGGCAGAACTAGAAAAATACAGAAACATCAATAATTAAAGACTTTTTAGGTATTAGTCATTATAAACTTATGTGCACATGGTCGATCCATTGGACCAATATCTGTATTGAAGAATTAATGTTTACTATAATTCTGAATTTACAAAGTGTATTTGTGCAAAATTTGGTAGGCTTTTACTAAATATTACCAGTATGTTGTACACAAAACATTGCAATTTTTAATTTAAAAGGTATTTTTTGCTAAAGATTTGTCAGAATTTGCTGAATAAATCTGACTCTTAAAACTATACTTCATGTCTTATATTTTCTACCCTAACACTAACTATAGTGGAATTAGTCATGTATGGTAAAATGAAAATTTGAAAAATACGAAATGAACATAAATTACACTTTTTCTGGATTGACTGCATTTTGCAATAGTCACACCTTATTTATTCTTACAGCTAAAGCTAATACACTTTTTAAATCTGGATTCATTTAGTTTTATTTCTATACAGCTGCACTTGTACAGTTTCAAATTATGCTGAAAATCTTTTATCACTGCTGGATAGTTGTTTTTTTTGTAAGCAAACGATCAAGCTACAAGCACCCCACGGTCAAATTACAATCATACCTTTCAATGTGCGTATGCTTTGACAGAGTATCACAAGACTTTTTTTTTTAAGTTTTATCTTTTTTTTTACATATTATTTTAATTTATAACAATAAATAAACAGCATTAATAAAAAACAAGTTTCATCTGGATTCTGTTTTACTTTCATCAGTAAATGAACGACCATTGGTCTACTTTTTTGTAATGATTTTACTAGTCCAAAATATTATGCTACACAAAAAACAGAATGTCCTAAAACTATTGTAATTTAGCTGGCTTTCTAACTAAGCTGTAAGTAATTTTAATAAATTCCATAAGCTTATTATGCCAATCACCACAACAGCAAATAGTGAAACTGAGGTTAAACCTGGTGTTTGAACAAACTAGCCTCATAAGGAATCTTGTAAGGCAGAATCTTTCTGTTGGTTATAAATAATTCAATAGCAAGTGTCGGAGAGAATTATTGATATTTTTTGAAAAAACAGGATGATTTTGGAGAGGTGTGAACATTGGACAAACAAGTGAAACTTTTACCACAGTGTGGACACATACTGTCCTTTTCAATATTTAATATACTTACTTTGTTATTTATTATTTTATTATGATGATTCTTGTATACTGTTAACTTAGTATATGGACTTAGGATAACCTAAGATCCCTGGGTCGGTTAAATCTCATGAGATATTGTTAGAATTATGGCTGATAATATCATTAATTAACAGCAAAGTTATCCAACTGATAAAAAGTCTACTCTTATCTTTATAACTAATATAATTTAATCATTTTAGATAATGTAAATGTATACATTTAGCTCTGATTTATGAAGGTAGTTAATATGAAAAAAATATGAAACTCCATTAAAATCGCTTTTTTTATGGAATGAAACAAAGATACTCATGCAGTAATATGAACAAAGAACACAGATGATTTAGTTTCTGTGCCCAGTACAAACTACAGCAAACCCCCCCCCCCCCCCATATCTCTTCAATTTAGATTTACCAAATTCAAACCAATGTTTTCATATTAATGAAATTTAGGAAAAACATTTGGGTGGGGGGCAAGATGTTTTCTCTTACAGAGTACTTGGTGATTCTAACATAATAAAGAATTTGGAGATTACAAGTTTATAAAAGAAATGCTCATGGGTGTTTAAAACTTGTAATAATAGTCTTGCAGCAGATTTTGTATTGGGAGCTGTTTGGCATTTTGTTTTCTATTGCTCATAATTCAGTTAATATAATAGCCTCCAGCGTAATTTCAAGACTACATTCAGTAATTGTAGTTCATGTAGTTGTGTTAATGGAGAAAATAATTTTTATATGTTAGTTCATTATGGTGTTTTGGTATAAACGTTAGGTATGATATTTGTCGTATTTGGTTATATATAGTTGAGTATATAAGAAGTATAATACTAACTAAATTATATTTCATATTTTTCATTTAAGAAAGTTTTGTTTTTACTTGTATAGGTTTACAGAAGCATGTGTAACCCATTTTTATAGTATACTATTGCAATGAGGTGTTAGTGAAAGTAGTCAAGAAGTTAAAATGCTCCAAAAATGACTTGTATTAGTTCTGGAAACAAAAAAGAAATGTAGCACATTCCTAGAAAAAATAAACTGAAAGTATTGAAAATTCATATAATTGTAAAATTTTCCACATTTTTACATCATTAAATGTTAGTCATAGCCATAATTGAGCACCGAGTAATTAAAAGAATTAATTTTGTTAAATTTGAGTGATGGATTCTTGTGTTAACAATGTTCTTTATTTTTAAGGTGTTAATTTCACATGACTTTTAAGAGAATCTTTATAAACAGAAAAAAGAGATTATAGTGATTTAATTAATAACTTTATCTAGTTTTCATGCTTAAGTAATTATATGTGTTTTATGAATTTTGAAGAAATCAAAGATTCTCATTCATTATAGTATTTTTTATTTTGTACCTAAGAGCCAGATGACACAGAAGCCTTACATGAAGAAGCAGTAATGCCCCTGGAGGACCTTCTTGCTCGTTATAAAAGTCTACCACTTAGGTTAACACCACAAGTAAAAAGAATTAGCCATGATAAACCACGTTCCCCTATGTTACGTGCTAAGAAGTCTTCTTCAGATGAAGAAGATGACCCTCCAGATAACTCCATTGATCAGGAAGAACCTGAATGTAACTCGAAAGATACCTCATCAACTGAAATTGAAAACAGAGTTTCATCATCAGATGGAGAAGGAGAGAAGAAAATTAACAAAATAGATATGGATTTCAAAAATAAGTTGTTTAATGGAGAAGATAAAGTTGGTAGTTCTGAATGTGATAGCATTGGGGAATCTCCTAAGAAAGCCAATATTGTAGATGTAGGAACTAATAATGAAGCTCAAAGTAAATGTAATGGTCCCTCATCTTCAGTAGATGAGCTGGACAGCAAAGAAACTGGAAACTCTACATCTAAGAAATCTCCTTCTGGGAAAGATTGGACATCAGAATTAAAAGTTAATAAAACAGATGATTGTGGAGATAATGAAGTGACTTGTAGTAGTAGCACAAATATCACTGGTAATGGTTCTGTTGGCAGCAGCTCTAATGGTGACACTAAGCCTAAGTTAAATGATCCAGAAGATGAAGGTAGCTCATGCACTACCACAAATAATGAGGCAGGGGGATCTGGCTGTGACTCCAGTGTAGATAAAGGTCAGCAGCTTTCAAGTGGAGATCCTGAAAGCTCTGATGATGATGATGAGGAAGAGGATGAAGAATACATGGAATCAGAAAGGTATTGTAATATGTATTATTAAAGGATAGAATGGAAAGTAATAGTTTCTACAGCTGTAAATAAAAAATATTATGATGTCTACTAATAGATCTAATTTAACAAGTTCTTCAAATAAATGCCATAAAATTCAAGAAAGACTTAAGTTATTTGTGAAGAATAAATGTTTGGAAGATAATTAATTAATAAAAAAAAGAACATTTGATCATTTTTGTTTTTATATTATTCAATACCCTATAAGGGAAAGGAAAAAAAAAAGAGTTAATTCTTAACATATATCCTGTTTGAATTCTAAACAGGTCATGAAATGGATTACTTGTTTTTAAAATATAAAAAAGGAAATATTTAGTTTATAAAGGTTTACAATGTGATAACTGTTTTCTGACTTGAACAGTGTTTTTCACACATAACTATATATATATACATATATTTATTTATTTATTGCTGATTTTTTTATAGCTTTAAATATCTTTCAGGCCATTTGTAGCTGTAAATGTAAAACATCACATAATTTACTAGTGATTAGTGCTGGGCAGTTAACTTGATTAAAGATATAGTTATATATGTGCATCAATTAGTAAAATAATCTGTTAATAGAAATTATGATTAAATTAACTAATGTCATGTAAATAATGACAATTAGTGTTAACAATTATTGCTATTTTTGATTATTTTAACTATCCAAATAATAGAAATATTGTCATTATGATTTCTTAAATACTCATTATTATTTTTTGATTAACTGAAATTTGTTTCGCTTTGGGTTGACTTGGTTTGGTGATTGGAGGGTTGCCTCATGATTTGAGGGTCTTAGGTGTATCTACATATAACTTAAGGACATCCACTAAAATATACTTTAAAATTAAAATAAAACACTCAAAACCAACCATTATCTAAAGATTACTCTTACCCTGCCAAAATGGATATTTGTGTTTCCTAGTCCTACCATTCTTACTGTTAAGTACAAAAAAGGTGATGTATTAGCACTGTCCATTCTCTTAACAATCTTAAACACCTCAGTCAGATCCTCTCTAACTTTTCTTTTCTCAAGAGAAGAAAATTACAGATATCTTAAACTGTCCTTGTATGTCAACCTTTCCATTCCAGGTGTCATCCTAGTAGCCCTCTTCTGAACCCTTTCCAACATTTCAATGTTCTTCTTAAGATAAGGAGCTCAAGACTGAACATAATACTCAAAGTGTGGCCCAACCAATGACCTGTGCAATGAAATTATAACCTCTTTAGACTTGTATTCACCATTTTTGTAGATACAACCTAAAATCCTATTTACCCTGCCACTAACAACAGCACATTATGTAGATGGCTTAAGAGAATGATCAGCTAGAACACCAAGATTATTTTCTTCCATGACAGTGTTAAGGTTATTTCCATTGAAATTATACTCATAATTTAAATTAATATCCCATGTGCAAATAATCCAAATCCCTTTGTAAAGAAGCAGTAACACCTAAAACTTTGTCATCAGAAAAATTTAAATGATCTATTAACAATTTGTTGATCTTTGTCATTGATGTAAATCAAAAAGAGCAAAGGACCTAACACTGTGACTGAGCCCTGAGGTACCCCATTTGTGACATTAATTCAGTTGGATTGAATTCCATTTATAACAACCCTTTGTTTTCTTCCATCCACCCAGTTTTCTATCCAATGAGCTAACCTATCCCCCACACCAAACATAATGCACAGCATATCTACATGTCAGCCATGGGTTCTGGTAAAGGCTACTAAGGGTTTCTGTCAACTCATGGGAAAGCAATTGGCCAATAGCATCCACTACCAACTCTTGGGCTACTTTAGTGTTAAGTAGAATGTAAATTTACTGGATTTTTTACATTGTGTTATGTTTCAAATTTGATTTGATTCTTTAATTTTTAATAAAGTGTAAAAATTATTGGTTACATTTTGTGTTATATTATGTGTAATTAGAACAACTGTATTCTTAAGTGTTAAATAAACTAAATTTACTTTTTCTACATTATATATTATCTTTGTGACACCACACCTCTCACTTTCCTGAACTTGTGTTCCAATAGAAGTTATGACAATCACTGGCTTGTCTCAAACCTGTAACTCTGGTCATGTATATAACTGCAGTGTAATAATTTAGTCATTATAATCTAGTACTTAAAGAATTTGTTTACAACCACTCTACAGCTAGTTTAATCTACTGTAGCAGCAAATTATAATATATTTGGTTAAATTTCGGATATTAGTATAGTTTCAGTCAATAAACCGAAACAAGCATTCTGTAAAAAAGTTTCAAATTCAATTTATTGGAGGGAAAAAAAAGTGAAATTTATACAAAATATTGAGAAGCAACAAAAATTACAAAGTAAGACTTAGCAAAAATTAGTAAAATAATGGTACACTAAGTGTAATTAGTGCATTTACATTTGTAATCAACTACATAGTTAAAAAACTGGCAGGGCTAAATGGATAAAAAATATTGCTACATGAGAATTTGCCCCCGGTATAGATTCAAAATGGTGGCTTCATCCATAGTATTACAAAATTAAAATTATGTTGTTTGTAAAATCTTTTTGCAAGTTAACCAGTCTACATATGTGATATACTGATATTCCTGGTGCGTTTAAAATAATATAATTTAATTCAGAATGTATGAAAACATAAAATCTCTGGGTAAGTTATCCAGTCCAAATATATACTGATGAAATCAAAACACCCTTATGGCAGTCAGATATTTGAACACCTTGCACTTTTTCAACATATTCAAGGAAAAGGCAAAATAACTATTTTAATCCCACACCAAATAATGACTTGATTATATTATAAAGTGGTATGAATGAAAAATTATATGATTCAATATTTTAATTTACTAGTTATTCAGTGAGCCGTGTATATATGTGTGTGTGTGTGTGTGTGTGTATATATGAGGCTTAGGGTGGATTAGCCAGGCAGTATTTTTAGAACTCTTAGATAATTTGTGTAGAGTTAGATTTTACACACACATACTCGTAAATTTATGCAAACAGAAACACAATTGCTTCAGGGTATTATGTATGAAATTGTGGTTGTTCAGAGTTTTAGGGTAATAAGTTTTTACACCACTGGGGGTAGGAACATGGGGATAGTTGTTTATATATGTTTAATATAGATATAGTCATTGAGAAAATAATGTTACTTAGATGCATATAGTTGATCCATGCTTCTCTGTCGTAAACGTTACTGACTAGAATCAGAAACGTAGTCCATTTGAAAGAGAATTAGTACTTTTGGTGTTTGTGATCACACTTAGTTATTGCTAGGAGGAGAAGAATCAGATTGTTGCATGTATAAGTTGATACAGTTTTTTACAGTAGAATGTAAAATTTTGAATACAAATGATCATCATGTATGTGCACTTATGTTATATATTTCTTAGATTATTTTCTGCCATGAAAGTTTTGATCTACTTTTGGCTGTTTTAAAGTATTGAAAATGGTGATTCCCATTCTTTTCAACACTGGGAACTTGCACAATCATCTGTGTAATTTTGTGCATCAGCTTTTAATTTTTAATCTTATTGTACTCCATCAGCCTTTCCTTGACACACACTTATGATATGGCTTTTGAGAACAAGATGTAAGTGTATATTTAATATGCAATGAAATATCTTTTTGAATGCCATTAATTACACAAAAATTCATAAAGTGCAATACATTCAATACTTTTACTTTCAGATTTATTTTACAGATTTTGCACTTTTAGGATAATTTATATTGATCACTTTCACCGAACAGCAACATTTTAACCACAGACCAGTTAGAAAGCAGTTGTTGTAAGATGTATTTGATGTTTATATTAATTAATTGGCAGTCATACACATGTATTCTACTGTATTTTGTGATTCTATTAACACAGTGCCAGTGGGTTGGTCACCATTGCTCATGCCACAATGTTTTACAGTTACATTCAAAATTTAATTTAAAAACTTTTTAATCAATGTATGTCAATAAACCTGCCATCATAATATAGTCTATTATTAAATTTGTATATTATCTAAGTATTAATTTCTTAATTTAAAAAAAAAAACAATCTTCATTTGTGTTGTCATATGATGTTTGTGGTCTCAGTTCTCCTTTTTAGTTTGTATAACTTCAATAGTATAGCTTTTACAGTGTTTAACTAATAAAAACTCAAGATCATGTACAGTTTTAATGTCCTGACCCTTCCAGTTGCTGAGATATCAATATTTATCCTTAACTTTCCAGGTAGTTTTCAGAACCATGTTTTATTACTTTATGCACATGTTTATAGCCAGTAAAAAGAGCTTTTGTTTCCTTCATCAAACTTGTAACTGACATTTTGAATTTGGTGGCAGTCAGTCAAGAGGAAGTAATTGATATGCATGCAAACAAAGTTATTGGAATTTTTTAACCTATTTGTTGCTTAACAGCAGTTGTTATTGTGTGAATGCCTTTTCTAAGCTGGTAAAGCATGATTATAGATTAATTATACTTGTCATAAGACATTAGTATTAGACCTATCATATTTTTTATCACTACATTCTTTACTTAACCCCTTAGGGTTTTTCAAGTAGAAGAATGTATAAGTTGAACCATACCATGCCCACCATATCCATTATAGATGACAAGTTTCAGGCCAGCTGAGACAACAAGTACTTTGTCTTATGACAAGTATTGTTATTTATATCTTAATTACAAAGGTAACTGGTTAAAGGATAGTTTAGGAACATTATTTTCCAGTGATTGATTTATTTTTTATACTGTAGTTCTAAATGCATATTTGAAAGTTCATGTCTTGTTTGGACAACAAACTTGGAGGAGAAAAAAGGCTTGTTTATCTATGTGTTCAGGTTGCACAATTTCACACTGTGCAGTTATATGTTCCTCTATGATGTGTTGGTTTTCATGAATGAATAAACTGCTTACGTGGTACAAGCCAGACAATAGAACTAAAAGAAAATAGATGTGAAAAGGTTAACAATTGAAATTGTTACAACAAATGATGCATTCAAAAAGAAAAGAAAAAAGGAGGATTCATTGTATTTCACAGTTTTAAAACAGGTATCAAAATATTGCATTCCCAAGGAATTTATCTTTGCTTGGGGAATTTCATCTTTTAAGTTGGCTTTCCCAATTGGGAATGCATGATCCATCCGTACTCCTTTAGTTATGACTAATGAAAGTGAACATATTGCATGGATTAAATACAAATTTCCGAAAAAATGCAACTTTACATGAGGGAATGTAATCTTCCTGACAGCTTTCCTTCTAGTGAATGTAATTTTATTTCATTATTTCTATCCTTGTAAAATTGTTATTTAAATGTACACTGATGAAGTAGCCACAGCTCGTGTTAAGGTAGAGAAAATAACAGAAAATAGTTTTACATTGTTGATACTAATTTAGGAGGTTCTAGAGGTTGTGCAAATTATATGTAGAAACTGTAAGATGAAGTATTTTTATTCTTAGCATGAAAATCACCTGTATTCAGATTGACTCAGTAAAGGCTTTGGAAATTGACAGACACATCTTTAGCATAAATACTTTATTAGAAATTGTGATTTTTTTTGTGAACAACAGACTTGTAATGTTTACTGAAAGTTTGTCAAATTTAGAGAGGTTAAACTCAGTAAATTCAGAGTTCTAGTATGTATAATTTCATGGTTTTACATCTATTATACATTTCAAGTTACTTGGAGATTTGCCAGACATTTGCTCACAAAGCTGAACCCTTTGATTGCAGCTGTTTTAAATGGGCAAGGAATTTTTGTGAGCTACACACTGTATACAGCACACTTTCATTCAACTTCCAGAAGTGAGTCATAACCTATACAGTGAATCAGCAGGCAATCAGGGATCGAAATATTACATTCCTGCATTCCCAAAGAATTTAACTTTGCTTCAGGAATTTCATCTTTTTAGTTGGTTTTCCTGATGAGGAATGCATTGTCCATCCTTATTCCTTTAGTTATGACCCACGGAAGTGAACATATTGCATGGATTAAATAAAAAAAATTCATCCTGGGAATTTAATCTTTCTGATAGCTTTCCCTCCAGTGAATGTCATTTTATTTCATTATTTCTGACCCTGTCAAGAGGTTAAATCAGGTCTACTGTATATTTTCTTACATTTTTTTCTGTTTTAAAATAGATCCCAAGCACGTTTTGGGAAAAGATGGGTTCATAGCTTATTGTTTGAATTCTTGTTCATGTTTATGTACTGATGATGGAACATAAAAGTAAAACTGAAAACTCTAAATTAAGAGAAAAAAATCATGACCCAAATAAAATGAATCTCAGTGAGAGCTCTGTTATCAGAGTGAGTTATTTGTGTTTATTAATGAAGTACATGGCTCCTATGACACTTATCACAAGTAGTATAAGCTGTCTTTGTGTGTCCACCTTTTTGCTTTCAAAAGTGAGATCATTATTTTTCAATCTATATAACTTTGTCAACAGTTTTCAAGTGTCTAATTAAAACATTATTCTTACCCTGTATGGACTATTATTAAAGTTAAATGCCCTGCAAAGTAATGCTTGATCATGGCCTCATTATAAGTATACTGGACTTTTAACTAGAGGGTTCATGGTTCGCTTCCCATTACTGCAAAATTCATTAGAATAGCCTAAGAGTTGACAACTCAGAATTAGCAGCAGCTAGTGCAGGTAGACCTTGTGTAGCTTTACATGAATAACCTGAACAAGCAAACAGCACAATATGTTTCGCTGACACTCATGATGTCTCAGGAGGAAACAAACATAGCCAAGATTTGGAAAATGTTTTTGTACATACCCATTCCCTCAAACATTTGTCAGCATCTTTTATTTTATTTGGAGTGGAGGTTTCAAATTAGTTAGAAAAAAAACTTACACCTTCCAGAAATAATGAATCTGTAAATATGTGAATGCACATTTTTTTGTCTTTAATATTTGACCACCTGGACTTTTCATCCATGATTAATTGCTTGTTACCGTCTTTCATGAACTTCTGATAATTTCTAGAATTTAGGAATGTATTAAAATTGTTAACAAATAGTGTCAGCTTTTCTAGGTGCCAGATATGCATTCTTAGTTAGCTTATTCAAGAACAAGCACACAAAGAGTAAGTATATCATGTGTACCATGTTGTGTGTGCAGCATTTAAGGTTAGTATTTTACTAGAATTAGTTGTGCAGTTTCAGTTTTCTCTTGTGATAAGTATGACATTGTGTAAGTGTTTTTATTTTTAATCTTTATTTAAATTCAGTTGATTGGATATCTGTTTTTTTTTTTAGGTGTTAACAGAAATTATAGACAAACAACACTGTTACAATGGGTCAAACTTGAAATCTGTGATTAAGTTGATACTCCTAATAATTTTTATATGTTTTCATAATAGTCATACTTCTTTTAGTGTTATAAAGATGTTTCATTGAGATGTTAATAGTGTATATAAATGTTAATTTTGAACAAAACCTTATTATTACAATTGGTGAGGTGGAAGATAAATTTACCAGCTTCAAGAAAGCATTATAGCAATGTTTTCAAAATACCAAAAAGCAGGATTGGTGTTTTCTTTCACCAATAACCCCTTGTATATGCTGTTTTGTGATGTAAAAACCAACTATGATGTGACATTATAATTCAGTATGAAGTGTTTAGAAACTTTATAATAAGTGTTGTGTACAAAAGTAAAAAAAAAACAAAAATTAAACTCAACTAGTGTGAAACTAATTCACCAGAATTACTTTTGATGCTATAGGCTTCAAAGTCTAGTAAGGTCCTGTACTGTTGTCAGATAGTGTTTTGATGTATTTATAAACACTAATATTTCAAAAAAATTTAGCTTTATAAGTCATTCTTTAATTTGAATTAAATAAAGTATAATCAGAAACAAAAAATAATGAACTGAAATAATGAAGATGATTGTTAGTTCAGTAAATAAAAGTTTGTTACTGATAATAATTCTTAAGGTAACACTGACACTTAAAGAATGGCCACAATATTTCAAAAATCACATTTTTCAAATTTAGCCTAAATTGAAAGTTTAACCTCTTTTCTACATAAATAACTAATTTTTTGTCTTAATCTCTTCACAGATTAACATGTAGTAAGTGATTAAAAATAAAAGTATGGTTTGTTTTCATTCTGTTTCCATGGATATAAAAAGTAAAAAGCTTTCAGACAGGTAAATCATTGAAGGGAAGGGGCAGCTAACCGACAATGCTATAAGATTCTTTCCATCCAGTTCTGGTATAGAAAAGCCATAAGAAGTAACAAAGGAGACCTACAGGGGATGAAAGATAGTGTTTGGGCAATATACTATCATAAGATCTCTTCCGACTCCAACCCATAGCATCATCTTTGTCCAAAAGGAGTGGACAGCTGGTGCAATTATCGTAAGGTAGAAGCAAAGGGGGGAATTGAGGACTTCTATCATAAGCATACCATAGCACCAGCTGTAATGATCAGCATCAAACCAATATTTGACAGACCTTTTAATCCAATTTTGCATCAAAAATGCTTGGACTGCATTTCCAAAAACCCTAATAGTCATTGAGTCATGTGATCTAGAGAAGGTGCCTCAGGTCTTTATTTGCTGGCAGCAGAACCATTTGTTGGGTTGCTGCTGATGCTGTATGCACCTTTAATGAAGGTGTTGCATCTAAAGTAAGAGTCCTTCAAGCAATGTAAATGACTGTAGAACCATACACAAGAAAATGCCTGGAGAAAAATTGATTTAGAAAAGGTGAAAGGAGCAGAAAGGGCTTCCCTCCGAGAAAGGAAAGCAGGAATGTGTGTCTCGCAGAAATGTCAAAAATGGACTTTGAGGATGCTGCTATCAAAAAAAAAATAAGGGGATGTTTATGTTTCAGTGGGATATTAGATAAGAAAATGAAGTTAGGATGGCTCCTGGTGCCTACAATAGGATTGAAATATTTTAAATGTGGTAAATGCACACATTTACTAAAAGTTTACTAACATTTAAGTGCAGAAAAACATTAATGGCTATTTTCTCAAAACTCAGTTTTTGCTGAGGTCACCAATTTATTAGCATGATAACTTCACCATTAAAGCCAATATCAGCATGAAATGTATCACACTTGTTGATATTACACTCTTCCATAACTTGAATTTTTAAAATTCCAAAATTTTTACCAATTGTCTTGTTATGAGTCTAATTACCACTAACAAAGCATTAATTAAAATTGCCCATATCTCATTTATGTCGTAGAAAATTTGCAAAGTTTTTAACTCAAGCTATAAGGATGTTCACAAAGAGCATGTGTATCAATTTTCACGTTTTTATCATTCCTAAGTAAAGTTATTGTGTTTATAATAGTTTATGTTATGTATTTCTCTATCCCTGCCACATTAATCTCTGTTTAAGAGATTGCAAAATCATACTTTTGTTTTGTGCTTAACTTGGAGGTTATAAGAAGTGTTTAACAGTTTCCTCAGCATGTAAATTTGCCCAGTTTTAAGGGTCAGTGCTACCTTAAATAGCTGTCGGCTTGTTCGTGAATGTATAGTACTTCCTGTAAAGAAAACAAAAAAAGAACATGGGTTATATTCCTTTACATACTCAGAACATGTTACGACTTATTAATTATACTTTAGTGAATTTTATATTCTCTGTTCCTTGCTTCATATCTGTATTAGTTAATGTTTAAACTGGAATTCTTTCTCTCTAGATATGTTTAAACTGGAATTCTTTCTCTCTAGATATAAAATAAAAGTAATTAGAAAAGTCAACAGGCTTTATTTTTTTACGATGTTAAAGTTAGGATTTAAATTTTAACAAAAATATTTAAAATGACAGTTAATCCCTAAATATATGAGTAGTTAATTTTGTTAATGGTATATAAAGTTGTTTTTGTCTAGTTGTTAGTTCTTGTTGGATCCATTGATTTCTTATTGCATTATAAAAAATAGTTTAGTCAAATAAGGTCCCTGTGCTGTACTTGGCATTCCTTTCATTGGCTTCACTGAGACAGCTTGCTGTGCATCATTTGTCATACAGATCTATGAATAATAGCATAAAATTTTCCTGGAAATTCACACCTACTGGTCAGGTTCGTCATATTAGTGTAATTAATTTGAATATAAGCCTGCTCTTCTAGATTTTCTGGAAACCCTAGAACCCCTGAAAGTTTCATAGTGATCAGAGTTTGGGAAGTAAGCACTAAGACAGTAGCAAGGGAGAAATTGAAGTGGCTGAGAAACTCATAAAAATGGGAAAATGAATAAAGTAAGGGGTTTTAGAATCCTTCTGGGTCATACTTCAGTATTCATGATAATTTCATAGTGATCAGAGGCTGAAAAGTAAAAAATGTTTTGTCAGTGGACAGACACACAGAAACAAGCCACTTTATAGTGTAGATTTTCATTTACTTTTATAGCTCAATTTGTAATGGAGCAAAATCTCAATTTTTTCTACGATTTTTTATTCACTGGGTTTCCATTTTGGTACTGATCTTACATGTTCTTGTTATACAGTACAGTTGTTACATGTTTAGAAGTTACTGTTCATTTCAGTGAAGACTCTGTTGATGAAAACGAAGATGGGAGTGATGACCAAGATGATGATGAAGAAGGGGGAGAATGCCATGAAGACCAAACTAATCCAGAAATTACATTGACAGACAAAGAACAAGTAAGCATATCCCTGTATTAACCTAGAAATAAGACTGGTTCAATTATTATACATTTTTAAAGAACTATTGAGATGGTAATGTTTGATGAAAAACAAATTATACGTACTCTGATATTTTAGTTTTTTTGTATAGTAAACAGATATAATTACTATATATTTTCTGAGTTTTACACCACAGAAAATCATATGTATGTAAAAATTTATGGCATAGCAGCTTTAATGATCATGATATATCAGTAAGTTGATTATGATTACATTACTTAAAATTCAGATTTGTGATTGTGAGAGGGGCTTTACAGTTTATGAGTAATTTCCATTTTTAGTGAGGTAGACATTTTGGCATGCTAAATAAAGAAAATAAAGGTAACACAATTGGGAATAATAATCATTCGTATTAAAAAATTCAGTTGCACTGTACAGTATATAGGTTTCAGCCTTGAAGTTGTGTAATAAGTGATTGACTACTTTAATAAATGCTTCATTTTATGAATGTAAAATTTGAAACATGTTCAGACTTGTTTGAAATAAAGGTTTTACCAGATTTTTTTTATCATTACTTCATTCTTTCTGCAGATTCCATTTTATTATTTAAAATTACATGATAACTGTTGATTCTTTATAGAATAAGTTTTAAACATGCCCAATGTGTAGCAGATATGTGTATATGTGATGTGATCTAGGCCTACACATGAATGGATGGGAAGCTTGAGGGTCACTGTTAGCATGTATAACACAGACCTGTGATGGTTTTATTGTTGTACAGTAATTCCTACTATTTCCTCTACTGTTCTAGCACAATCCTCACTTTCTCAGTTGGCATTCTAGTATATAGATGTGTGTTTTAACTTGTTCTCTAAGTATTTTTAGTTTATATGTCCTTTTGACTACACTTGATGACAGTTCCGTGGATTCTACGGGTTCTGTCTGAAGGTTTCTGCCTTCAGTTCCCTTCTCCTCGAGTCATACCTTGTTCAGTTGTCTTGCTGAGTCTGTTCAAGACCTCCTACACAAAGGAGCTATTAAATGGGTGGTGCCCACACAACTGGGATTTTACAGTCTATTTGTTGTCTCCATAAACATGGGAGATTGGAGACCCATTATAGATCTGTCCCAGTTGTATACCTGTCTGGAGACACCTCGCTTCAACATGGAGTCCTACCTCTCACTTCAGTGGGTTTTTTTCCAGGGATTTTGGAAGTTTGATGTGACGAATACCTATTTTCATATTCCAATTGCCCCAGTGTCATGTTGTTTTCTTTGGTTTGACCACGAGGGTTTTGTCTTCCAGTTCTGGGTGCTGCCATTCAAGTCTTTCTTCAGATTATTATGTGTTTTGCAAGTGGTATGCTCTTTTGCATGTCATCTTCACCTGCTGGATCTTCATACTCCTCATTACATAGAAGCCTGGCTACTGCTCACCTCTTCCCCTGCCCAGTCAGTCACTCACACCTGCTTACTTCTTAAAGAAGCTGCTCGAGTGAGGTTTCTCATGAAGTCGGAGAAGTCCTTTACTACCTCCACATGGTGTCTTAATAATTGGGGGTTATCTTTGATTCCCATCTCAGTCGGGCCTTTTCCACTTCAGCTCCAGAATATGGAGCGGGCAGTCACAAAGACCATACCTTCTACTTTTCTCTCTGCACGAGAGATTCTATTTCTTTTGGGGACGTGGGCTTCCTTGGAAGCTCTCATTTTCTTGCATTCCCTTCATTGGATGCATTTTGATCAGTGGAACTTCTCCCATGATCCCTTGGACCACCCTTCAACTTAGGATCAGGGCTGACCCTGCTTGGTGGCTTGACAGGAACTTGAGCATGGTGGGGTTTCCCATTCCTCCACCTCGTTCCTGAGTCTCATCTGTTCACATATGCTTCCTTAGTGGGTTGGGGGGCTTTCCTTGATCCCGAGAAATTTCGGGTTGGTGGCCAGTCGAGTAGGCTACTTTCCATATCAACATCCTGAAACCTTTGTCAGTTCATTGGGCTCTGTATTATTTCCTTCCACTCTTGTGGGGTGGGTGGTATGGTTCATTCTGACAATTCTACTGTAGTCAGTTATATCCCCAAGCAAGGGGGAACCAAGTCCAGATCTCTGTGTTCCCAAACTCTGGATCTCCTGTACTAGGCCAACAACCATGACATGAATCTTGTGGCCCGATTGCTTGTCCCAACCAGGTTCTCCCCATGGAGTGGTCCCTTCATCCTCAGGTATTTCTGTGGGTATGTTCTCAACAGGGAACACTACATATATATGCATTTGCCACTCACTGGTCTCACTCCTCAGCTCTGGAGGTGGATGCTTTCAGTCAAGATTGGAGGGGTCTTCACCCGTATGCCTACCCTCCAATCAGACTCCTCTCCAGAGTCATTTCCCTTATCCAGACCACTCCTTGTCGTGTTCTGCTGGTTTCTTCATATTGGCTGGCTCAGACTTGGTTCCCTCTGCTCTGGTCCTTACTGAAGTAACAGCCCCACCCTTCCCTCTATTCTGGTCACTCCTCCAACAACTACAATAGGGCATATTTCATCCCAATGTCACCAAACTCCAAGTGTGGTTTTTGTCCAGTCCCTTGCCTCAGCTCAGAGGACTCACCCCTTATGTTGCATATTTCCTTGCCCTTCTTCCTTGTTTCATTACCAGAGGTGTTGGTCTTACTTCAGACTTTGGTCTATCCACCATGGCTTCCAACCATCCCGTCCTTCTGTTCTTCACTTGGTTGTTTGATGAGGGTTTGTCTGTTTCAACTGTTGCTCATTAGAGGGCTGCCCTGTCGAACACCTTCTGTTCTCCTGCTTCCGGAAAGCCTTCTCTCCCGGTTGTTTTCCTCCTTTTTTGTTCCTTTCATCTAGTCCATCTGACATATCCCTTTGTTTTTTTTATTGGGATTTCAATGTTGTCCTTTGTGCCTTGTCCTTTTGAACCCATTGCAATGTTTTCCTTGTACCTTTTTTGCCTTAACACATATTTCCTCCCTTTCCTGGCATGCGGTCATTGTCATTCTGATATTTATGCATTAATGTTTCCTACATCCTGTACTATTCCTTGTATGTTATCCTCTTTCTGGTTCAGGCCTTCCTTCCCAGGACATTGGCTGCTCGGGAAGGTTGTTTAGCCTTTTCTCCTATTTTCTACCTGTACTCCCATTTGGATCCAGATTGACTACTTTGTCCAGTTTGTTCCCTGCTATGTTATATGGCTCATACTGCCTCCTTTTGTGGCTCTTGTTCCTGTCTATTTGTTCCATGGAATTCTTCTGTTTCCCGTGATCTACCACCTATTATGCTCATTGGTTGGGTTCATCAACTCGTAAGACTGGCGTATTCAGACGTGTCCATGGAAGGTCGCCATCAACATAATGTTTCTTTGCACCAAATTCGTCATCTAACTATGTCTTTAGCTGCTCAAAACCACCGTTCTTTGGAGGAGATTGTTCAGGCTGGTACTTGGACATCTCTCAATACATTTGTCTGCATAACGTAGCTGTGTCTTCCTTGGGCAGGTATTGTCTTCCTCCTGTGGCATTTCTATTCGCCTTTGACTGGGGTAAGTCAAATATTATTATTTTTTATCTTATTTCTTTGATATGCATCATATTTCATATCCTACCTTGTGGCAGGTGTTGTCCGGTCAGGTATGCTTATTATTATATTAGCACTAAATTTGTATACTTCTATAATGCTCAATGTTGAGATGGGATGTTTCTGTAAGACCACCAGCCACTCATCTTTTGGTACATGTATATCTATTTTTTTTTCACTGTTTCGTATATAAAGGACTATCACTCATAGACTTCATGAGTAAAATGGATGGGTATTTTTAACCATTCCTATCTGACACATGATTCTTACAATATCAAACTTCATAGCTTATATGTACTCGGTGAGGAGAGGGCTATCATCATTATACTTATTGTTTATACACTAACATAATATTCTGAATCCAAGGTGCTTCCTCCAGATGTTTTTGCCCGGGCTGATCGCACTTGTTGATCACAAAATAAATTTTTTATGCAAGATGCTTCCAGTGGATGATTTGTGCCTAGATGGACAGCACTTGACATAATAGTATCCCAAGGTGTTTCTCCTGGATTTTTTTGCCCAGGCAGACCATACTTGGCCTAATCCTATTTAACCAAGGCGCTTCCCCCCTGGGTTTTGCCAGGGTGAACCACACTTGTTGATTTCTGTATCTTATGCAGAGCGGTTCCACTGTATGTTTTCTGCCCAGATGGACCACAATTGGCATAATTCGACGTATCCCAAGGTGCTTCTTCTGGATGTTTTTACCCAGGTGGACTGCTTTGTTGATCTTACCAACTTATGCAAGGTGCTTCCACTGGATGTTTTTGCTTGGATAGATCACACTTGGCATAATCTGACATATACCAAGGTGCTTTCCCTGGATGTTTTTGCCAAGGCAGACTACACTTGGCCTATTCATATACAATTTATGGTCCTTTAGCCTCAGCCACATGTACTTATCACATTATCAGGTACCTTACTATGACTTGACTAACTATCACTATGTCCCATGCTGATGCTTGCTACATATGTGGATGAATTATGCACTCTGTTGCTGATGGGCTGATTCTGAATGACCCGACAATTTTTCATCAAACTACTTATTCAATGTGCTTCCCCTATTTTTTTGTATTTTTACGAGGAGGATTTTTCTTGTTGCTCACAATATCCTGGACATGGCATTTCCACTGGATGTTTTGCCCTGTTGGACAGCAATTGTCTTGCTCCGGTGTGCACCAAGACTACCCTTAGCACATTTATTTGGACGTGTTGTTAATTACATACTAGATATAGTTATACGGCACTTCTCCAGAGAATGGTGCTGTACCTGTCTTTCTTGAGGCTATGGTGCCTGCCTATTACATTCTGCCCTATTTGTATTACTGTGTTCGTTAAAGGGTGAAGATCACACCTGTTCCAGAAGTAGTGCTATTCTACATTGGTGTGCCTTCTTTTCTTATTATGGCACACCTTTTCTTTCAAGGTTGTTGCTCTCTGAATACTGTCGAGCCTTCACTGGCCCCCTCCACCTTTGTAATGTGGAATTCTAGTTATGGGTGGGAGGAGGTAGTACCATTTCGGAAGTTAGCATTTTCTTATGCTGAAAATGTATTTCTGATAGGTACTTATCTCCTTTCACCCACTTCCCACTGATATGCCAGTGTTTCTAGTTTGTGCCTGCCAATTCTCAAAGGTGAGGATTGTGCAAGAATAATAGAGGGTGCTATCTGTGCTAGTATAGATGGTGCAGTATGATTGGTGGAGGGTAATCACATGATCAGCATGTTTTGAAATAGTGCAAAAATGAAGGGGTATAAAAGACTGGTGTGTTGTTAGAAAAAATTTTTTAACAAAGATTACAGGGTAAAGAAGGATCAAGATAGCTTTGGATGAGGGGAGGTAATTACTTTTTGGAAAAACATTTTCAGTATAAAAAATGTTAACATCTTGTGACTCATGCATACACACAAAAAGTTTACTCAAATATTATAATATTTTTAACTCTATTCCATTAGCCAGGCACAGACAGTGGTTGTACAGCAGTTGTAGCTGTCATCAAAGGCAAAGAGATGTACATAGCTAATGCTGGTGATTCTCGATGTGTTGTCTCTCGCAATGGTAAAGCAGTTGATTTATCTTTCGATCATAAACCAGAAGATGAACCTGAGAGGAACAGAATAGAAATGGCAGGTGGACATGTAACACCTGATGGCAGAGTAAATGGTGGCTTAAACCTTTCTAGAGCTATTGGTGAGTTTTTTGTTTGTTTGTTTTTTATTATAAAAATATTGAATTTCTGTCATTTTGAAGTGAAGTATTAGTAAGCGGGCTCACCAAATTGTGCTGCTAGCTCATTAGGTTGGCAGTGAAAGTTTAATTTAGAGCTAAAGTTTATAGCAATTTTAAATATTACAATACAGCTAACCTATTTGTAATATTTATTGTATTGCAATTTACCAATCAAAATTACATGAAATGTCTTTTTAGTGTTTTGCAATTTTTTAAAGAACATAAAATGGTAGTTTTATTTGTTGGAGATACAATATAAAAAGAAAATTGTAATTTACATGATCTGAGTAGCTAACATGTTTGATTTACATAAGCACAACAGTTTAGTACATGAAACACACCAGATACATGATTTAAAAACATTGAAGAATATCAGAAGTATTGTTAACAGGTAAAGCTGAAGTTAAAGAAGCAATATGTTGTTAAAGAAGGCAAATGAATGTTATTATTAAGACTTAGCAGGTTGTTAAACATAGATGCATTTATAAAGTCAATTGGTGAGTTACATATACATCAAGAACACTAAGCTTATGTTCGATGACGAGGAATCCACTTTGAGACTAATAATGCTTGGAGACGGCTTGAATGGGTAATGGAATGGGTAATGAAGAAAAACTTTAATATAAGTTTAACATAACAGCAAATGTACAACGTTTTGACAAGATTTTGTCATCATCAGGTACTCGATGTAGGGACATCTTCCAAGGAATGTAAATAGTAAGTTTCGATTTGACAGGAAAACTTTGAAAGATAAATGCTTATAATTCTTCAAAATAAAAGAAGATATCTTTTGTAAATGTTAAATTTTATATAATTTGTTAACATTTGCCATATCAATGTACTTTTATAAGTACGTGAATAAAAAATCAAAACATTGTAGCTGAATGTTCTTTTGATATAGGTGATCATGCCTACAAACAGGTGACTAATCTGTCAGCCAAAGAACAGATGATTTCGGCTCTTCCAGATATACAGACCTTAACTATTGATCCTGAGCAAGATGAGTTTATGGTTTTAGCTTGTGATGGAATATGGTTAGTGTAATTTATGTGTATTCAAAGTATTTTAGGATCTGATATTATTGTGGTGGTGTTGTGTATGTATGTGTAAATATTGCTGTTAAATTACTAAAACTTTTCAGGCTAAGAAACAGTGTTAGTATGAGGCTAGCTATTATGAACATGAAGTTTTTTACTTTTTTAGCCTGTCATAATTTATGTTCATGTTCTGAACTCTGTCACAACTGATAAGCACCTTTCAGGTATCAAGTGCACACCTGCACATCAAATTTCTATCTATTTCAACTTAATTTCTGTTTCTTGTTTTTCACATTATTTTCAAATCACAGTTATAGAAATTATTTTAGTTTCCTTGGAAGTTTTTTCCTTTTTTTTTAACCAGGTAAGTTAGGTTTGGCAAGTATGGTAAATAATAGCAAGCTATTTGTATGACACAAAGAAAATAATTTACATTTATATAAAATAAACTATATTTATATGATTGAAATTGATCTTGAACAAGAATAGTGTTAAAATTTATCATGCAACACCTGGTAAAGGTTACACCCTTTTGATAAGTGAGGTCCCAAATTACCAATAAATCTTTGGCAGTTTTGGCATGTTTTTATGATTTATAGTTGAAAGTGATGACTGTTTTAATCAGGAAAATAAAGTAATAAGAAAAATATATATATAAATGAATATCAACCAAGTTGATAGTGACTGACTATATAAAATGGAGTTTTCCAATCAATATTAAAAAAAATTAAATTTTAAGATGAAAGAAAGTACTTTTGTTGTTTCTTCAATGTGGTATCTCAAAGCAAAATTTTGGAGATTTTACAGTTCAAAAAGTGATAAAAAATACTCAATTAAGTTGTATGAATTTGTGAAGAGAGACTGGATACTGTTTAAAAAGATTGTGCTAATTTTTCCGCAATTTGATAATGTATTTTCACAGTGAGAAGGAAAACTATCGGTGACACCCATCATGTCCAGAAAGAGTTAAGAAAGAAGTAATTATACATACAGTAGAACCTCAATTAATGGGCAGACATTTTCAGTTTCTTTCTTTTTTCTACTATTTGTAACTAAAATGAATTTGGAATAATGGGCACCTCGGTATTTTGAATTAAGGGCGGTGTCTTTAATCTCGTTCTCTCTACGGGCAGTTATTTTTGTATGCCCGTACAGTATACTGCTAAATTCCAAACATCCCAGAAGGATGACCAATATGCAAACACTTACGATGTTTATTGGATTGACTGTGAACCATATACTGTAATAAACATTTTAACAGATTCAAAGAGCATTCTTATTACACTGGTAAATTCTCATTGTAAACACTATAGGATGCATAAGCTGATAAATTTCACATCATGTTCTTAGAGCAGGGGTCAAGTCAGCTTATTTCGGTGCACATGCTTTGTTGCTCTCGAGAATATATATTACGGTGTCACATAAACAGTCTGATGACACAAGTGGTGACTGGTTGCTTTATATTCTGTGGATTTCTACTTCAGTCAGTGACAGTAAAATAAACAAAGAAAATATATGTGAAATTTTTAGCAGTTTAAACTCTGAAGAGAAGTACTTTGAAACTTTATGACCAGTAATAAAGAAAAAAGGGCACAGCTAATCCATGCCCTGAGCCATGTTGACAATGCTGCATGTCATTACAACATGCAACTCACGAACACCTGTGAACTGCATACACCAAACAAAATGGGGGTCTTAAAATTCAGAAATTTAGTACAGTGAATATGGAATCCAGCTTTGCATGGCTTATTTTTTATATTAAGGGCACCTTGTTATAGAGGGCATCAGGATGCAGTAGAAAGGGTACCCTTAATGTTGAGGTTCTACTGTATATAATAATGTAAACCTATACTTTGGGATAAGTTGCAATATGAATGTTACTGAATATTTGAGACGATTTTATTTTTTTTGCTTTGATGAATCACTTGGAAGAAAACACCAGGTAAATGACATTAAGAAACTTAGAAAAATATTTGGCCTTAATCTTTGATAAGGAGCCTAATTATGATAACAGAGTGTAAACCTTAGATCAATAAACAATGTTGATCACATATCCATATTTGCAATTTAATCCAATCTTGTAAATTGGTAATGTGGGGTTATTAAAGCTTGTTTTTATCTGACTGAGATCAAATCTATCTTGTCTGAAAGATGCATTTGGACTTTGCTTTTTACTTATACTTCCTGATGTACAGAGACACAAGTTCAAATATGTCCACAGCTGATTACATTTTGGCTTTCCACTGGTGACTGTTACAGTGAGGTTATCTTATATAGGTTCTAGGATCTCAGTAAAATATGATAGGACTATACCTGTATCATATTTAATAGATGACTAAGCTTCAACAGTTTCCTTGTCTTGAACCTACTACCTTGTATTCGTTTGAAAAGATTGTATTCATATCACATTGACATAATACTGTAAGACTATTGTATAATCACACAGAAAATAACAGTGACTAATTCCATATTCTTGTTAATTCAACTGGACTGTTCAATTGCACACTTGATTACATAATCATGTTTTTAGTTCAGGCATGTTGAAATTATAGGTTTCTTTTTAATTGTTTAGGTAAATTTGAATCATAGATCTTTTTTGAATTGTACAAGTAAGATCAAATTATTGACCTTTCTTAATTATTCTGGCAAGTTGGAATCATCCCCTTTTTTAATTGTACATGAAAGTAGAAATAATTAGGTCATAAGTTGTTATTCGAATGTTCAAGTTTAGGTTTTGTTCATTTACTTTTATTTGCACTTGTAAATTATAATTTTTAAAGATCAAAATAAGTTGGAATTATTGTTAAACTTTTTGATTGAATAAATTAATTAGGATCACTGGCCCTTGTAACTCAACAAACAAGTTGGAATACTTGGTTTTTATCTTTTATTGTACAATTTTATCAAATAATTTTTAAAAAAATTTCATTGTGAGGTAATTTGAAATTATAAGGGAGCTGCATATAGTTTTAATCAGTGTGGATAAATTATTCTTTGTTACATTTTTATTTTTTAAACTTGGTATGGTAAATAACAAACAACAAACTGTAAAAAAAAATGTTTTGTTTTATGTGAAACTTTCAATGGTACTTTATATTTTTAAACTAGGAATTTCATGTCTAGCCAAGAAGTGGTTGATTTTATTAATGAAAGACTTACACCAGAAAAGCAACTATCGAAGATTTGTGAAGAGGTAGGTTATGTCTCTTATCAGTAAAGATTCGGTTTCAAATATTCTGCAGACAAATTTTCTTTACAGTCAAAATTAGAATTTTACATTGATTTTTTTTAATAACTTCTAGCAAAAATTATATGCCCCATCATATGCCACAACCATTTTTAACATTTAATTTGGCTTTTATACATTAGCCATTAGTTTTTAAGCAAACTTTACATCAAACTAACTTTCTGTAAGTTAACATGGTAGATAAAATTCTGTTAATTTGACACCTTATGATAAATGTTTTTATATTGTTGGCTGCTTATCTTGTAGTGTTTCATGTTAACCCCTGAATATAGAAGACTTTATATTAATCTTCAATTTCAATCACAACTAGATTTAAATGAGTTATTTGCCTTTGAGACAGAAGTATAATAATACTGAAGAACAAGATACGTTAATAGAGATTCAACTTGCGCCACATATTTGTAGGTGTAGCTGAAAAGAATTTAAAGTACAACATATTAAGTAAGGTTAAATTATATAATTTAAGATTAACATACATCATTCCATACCCAGTATGTGCTGGACTACGTTGATGTGTTTTCAAGGTGAAGGGTAAAAATCAGCAACTTCTTTCATTTGACTGGATGTTTTCTAATTCCTCTGTGTGCTGTAAATCTAGGCCTAACATCTATCTCTCAGATACTTTATCAATGAAATGATGTTAGATGAAACAATGATTAAACAGAACTATACTGTATCTTTGGGCCTAATTAAGATGCTTTCAAGAAAAACCATATATGTTATTACATTAAACAAATATAATATATGAAAATCTCAAGTTAGAAAAAAAAAAGTGGAATTTAAGCAAAAACATGCTCGTAAAATGTGCAAGTAGGAAATAAAAAATGACATCATATACTGCACTAAATGCACAAGAACAAAAGTGAAAAATCCAAAAATTATAATAGACATAATTGCCATTAGAAAGTGTATTCTCTAGAATAATCATCTGTTGTAAGTAAAATTACTACATGATTGTTTCCCACAGTGTACTCGTTTTGTGAAATTAAACAAATACTGAATCTAATACAAAATTGTTAAAAGATGGCTCTCAGTATTTTAAGTATTATATCTGAGCATGAAAAAAATGCATCTTGTTTTAACCCTGCGCTAATCTTCCGGGGTCGTCACAGACCCCAAATATTTTGTAAAATTGATGCCGACAGATGGACGCATGTACATGTTTATTGTTCTCAGTAGCTTCAGTATTTAGCTAACTTGTGTTAAATTGTTACACTTAGTTTGGGTGGTAAAAAAGATACAAATTGTAATATTCAATGTTCATTTATGGATTAATAAAGGAAAATATTTTTAATTGTTAGTGTTTTTTTTTCCAAAAATAATCGTTTTATTATTTAAATATTTTTAAATTAATTTTTTATGATGGGGGTCTGTTAAGACCCCAGAAGAGTGACTATAGAAAATTTGTACAGAAGACTAAAGCAAGGTTAAGTATTGATACATTACATTTGTAAGACCAGAAAACAGAATAAGAGAAAGTTGAATTTGAAATTATTTATGTAAAGTTCATATAAAAGAAGTATTTTTGCCTTTGAACATAAAACAATATGTAAAAGGTAAACATTTTTCTTTTCCAACAGTTTGAGAAAAGTATCAGGTTTTTCTTTATTTTTATATTTGTAAATGTGGAATTAAAAAAAAAAAACAGTGGTGCATCATACAATTGAAATGGAAACTAGAATTCTTTTTCCCCCATGTCAAGGATTAACCAAATGTGCACGGGTTTGGCCCAATGGACTGACTCTGTATTGGAAAAGGAATATTGACTACAATTCTGAATTTACTATGTGTATCTGCACAAAATGTGGCAAACTTTGAATAAAACGTAAAAGTCTGTTGTACCTAAAAAAATTGTTAAAAGTATCTGTACTCAAGATACGTTTATGAATTGATGATGTCAGTTTGATTCAGAATTTGACAACTTAGAGTGCAAGATAATGTTGATGTGAAAAATAAAAATAATTTTGGCCACTGTGCAGTTTGCATATTGCATAACCCCGAAAATCAGGATGGCAAATTGGTGGCACGCGAAATTTTATTGGCATGTTAAAAACTTAGTGATAGTGAAAGAAAGTTTTTGAAAAAAATAATGAAAACTGATATAAGAATCTTTCAACAAATTACAGGCTAAACATTAAAGAACGTTTATCAAAAATTATCCAAAAAAGATCAAACAAAATAAAAAAAATAGTATTTATAAGTATACATGTAACACTGTATCTCTAAAAATTAATAAAATATGTGTATATATATATATATATATATGGCACACTTGAAACTATGTAACAACACTTATTTTATTTTGGCGTGCCATTTAAAATTTATTTTATATCCCTATTCTAGACTCCAAAATGCATATGTACAGTTTTTTTCAGTACCTCTGTATATTGTATCTAGTATTTACTCTTTTCTACCACAAACTATTTCTAAAGCAGCAGTGTAGGGTAAAATTAATAGTAGATAACTTTGATATCAAATACATAATACTAGTTGAATGGCACTCTGTAAAAGGTTGTGGCATGTGCACTTTCCCTCCCACCCATGCACATAGGGTTACACCTTTATTTTTTTAAGGATTATGACATTTATAAATTGAATTTGCTATAGATAAATTAATGACTACTGTCATCCAAAACATTATTAATTAAAACAAACATTATTTCAATATGATGTTTCTTGTAATTACAGCTATTTGATCACTGCCTTGCACCAGATACAATGGGAGATGGAACAGGTTGTGACAACATGACATGTATTATTGTCAAGTTTCACAGTCTTATTTCACCCATGTTGTCATTATGCAACAAGAGAAAAGCCACTCAAAATGATGACCTAAAGGAAGATGCAGAGCAAAAGACAAAGAAAGCAAAAGTAGATGTTTCATCATAAATATTTTTCCTTTTATAATTAATTCACATATTTTAATACAAAAATTTAAGTTTGTCTTGTTTAACTACATACTCATGACTTCTCAGAGCACTTCTGGAAATGCTGAAACTAAGCATTATGTTCAGTATTTATATATAAGCAAAAAAAAAGTATTTATTCTAAAAAATGAATGAATTACTTTAAAAAAACCCATCTCATTTCACATTGGTAATTCACCCAATGTATTCCATTTTCATTCAAATTAACTCACCTGTACATAGGCAGAGCTCAGTTGCATTTTCTTAGAAAAAATTTGTTATAGGCATAATTTTCATAGGTTTTAGGAATTTTGAAGGATGAAAAGAATACTTGGGTTTGGTAAAAATGAACAATACAATTAAAAACTACTTTTTTAGTCAGATGCAAAAACCGGATGTATTTTTTTCTTCTGATTGAATGTTTTTTTCTTGTTGAAGTTTATTGTATATATAAACTGCACAACAGTGTATATTATTAAAGTTGATTTGGTACTACCATGTTATAATAATGGGGTGGTATTTTTAAGTAAAATAATATGCACTTATTTTTTTAATCGGCAGTGCAGAACTAATTTCAGTTGGCTAAATTTAGCATTATTATATAAACAATGTTAAAATATTTCAATTTATATTTTTTAGCTTTTGAAATTTAAAAAAATTAATAAATCAGAAATTAAAACTGTAAGAATAGTATTTTTCCCATAGGTGAATAAAAAAAAACATACTTGTATCTGTATTCATAAACTTCCTCCAGCACTGTTCATGGGAAACATTTGTTTATAATAAACTACTTCTTAATAGATGCTCTTGTGTTTGTTTTTAACTGTAAAAGCTACATTCCCGATACTTAATGAAAATCTAACATTGAATAATAACAGATTGCAACAAAGCAAACTGTTATTTTTATATATATATATATATTTTTTTTTACTTAGTATGGTCCAGGTGTTGATTAGTTGTTAATATGCCAGGGTGGGGATAGCACTCAAAGGCTGAGGCTGTGATTCTGCTCAATACTTCATACTGTTGGGTTTGGGTCACTTATGAAAATTTGTTTTGTTACTTGATACAAAGAATCATGCAATGCATAACTAGTTCAAAATTAGAGTTGGCTGTACCTGTAGAAAGTTCTTATCTAATGATTTATATTATGTGTTGTATAAGATGCTAGTCATGTTTAAAAATTCCAATCTTTGGAAAAATGTTTGAAATACTGTTAGTTGCCAAAATAATAAAATAAAATATGATCTTTCAAACTTCTGGCATTATAGTAGGAGCTAGTGATGAAAACTAAGCTGTAAGTGCTGATTATCCACATAGACTTGGTGAGTTTTTTTATATGAATTATATTGTTGTAGAACTCCCAAATGGTGGAAGATCATAAAAGGGAAAATAATTATCCCAAATATTGGTAGAGTCAAAATGCTATGGCAAATGCCCTTAAATATGGAACAATAATGTTATACATTGAAGACAGTCCAGTACTTTTGTGTAGCATTACTTTTAACAAGAGGACTATATTTAAGTTATTCAGACCTGATGAGCTATTTTTCATGATTAAACATGAAATATCAGTTGCAGCTGTCTGGTTTATTAACATCTAATATTATCTACAAGCTGAGATACCTGTCCTATATCCAGGTTATGAAACTTAAAAAAAAAAAAAAAAGTAGTGGGGGGGTGCTATGGTGAATAATTAAAAAATACTAACTTTCACACAATTTATTTATAACATAACATATTACAGTATTCATTATTACCTCACCAAAAGTTTTGTATAAGCTTTAAGAACTCTCTATGTATATACTTAAAAAATGTATACACTGTGTTATGAAGAGGTAGCAGTCACAGTAATGGTGCTTTTTGTTATCCACTTTCCACACCCACCTCTTAACATCCTTATACACTGTTTCATGTTATTAAATAATTGATGGTCATTGGCTGCAGAAGTATCGTGATGGGATGAAGTTGTAAGGTCAGAGTAGGAAGTGAGTATAACTCAAGAAAGGGATGAAGTTGATATAAACACTGATACGAGGAGCTGAGTTTAAGTATTATTGCAATAGTGGTGGCCATTTTTTTTTTCTCATTGAACTCCTACATAGAGAGTGCGAGAACACACACTGAGATATATAATGAAGTTTGTGTGCCCTCTCCCACAGTGTGTGTTTTTTTATTCTTATAGAAAAGCTACATCAAGCTATCTGCTGTGTCCATCGAGGGGAATCGAACCCCTGACTTACCAATGTCACCGATAGGTGGAAAATTGAATAGTTTTTGTTGTAAGAATTTGGTGCTATATATGAATGTAGTTAATGTTAACTTACGTCAAAGATAATAAATGCTCAATAACAGCAATAGTGGGGGTGGAGATTTTTGTGCTTTTATCTGTGCCATTTGTTTTTCATCTGTATCATTAGTGAGTAATTTCATAGTTGAAAAAGAATTATGTACAGTTTCATAAAGAGATTTTAGCTCACCCTTTAGTGACTGTGACATAGTTATAAGGAATTTTCTCTATTGCCTGCAGCATTCCCAGAAAACTCTTAATGGATCTGCTGTAATGACTTAAAGCATCATAATCAGATCAGTGTAATAAAAAAAATTTCATCTATAAAGCTAAAACTACCATTATTGTGTAAGTTTTTTATACTGACTTTTTTGGTGCAAGTATAAAAGAACTCTAATTCCAGTAAAAGGAGCTACAAAATTGTACATGTTTATGATGTGAACAGTAAGGCTAATGTAATTCAGTCATCACATAAACACAAGTTTGATTATTGTTCTGTACTGCATAAAGTAAGGTTTATGGTGATTATAATGGAATAATCTTATTACTAGTAACACATGTGATCTCACCCCCTTAAGTCTCACAGGGCAAGTCATCCATTTTGTGCATACATCATGACACTTCAATAAGCCTGTCTGTTCAAAAGAATGAAAGAACTCTGTAGCCCTTTTCAGAAGAAAGGATGTCTGGTTATAGTTAATCACCACACTAATTCACTATTTGTGGTTGGAAGATTACATTGTTAATCACAATTTTGCCATAGGCCGAACATCTGTACACATTTACAAAATATGCTCAAATTCTCAGAAACAATATCTATTACAGAAGATGTTCAATCTAGATCATTTGCACATGTTAATCAATGCTTAATGCCAAAAAAACAAGAATCTCTGTGTTTAAATTCATTAATGTTATAATGGCAAGTAATTTTTGGGATTCCTGTAGAGAAGCCGGGTTTGGTGGTCAAGTAATCTTACAAACCTTTAACACAAGTTAAATGTACATAACTAGTCATTTTGTAGTGTTCTTATATGTTGTATTTTTTTTAACTGCTTCCAGACGATACATAAGCTCAAAAAACAGTTATGTGGAGGAAGTTGTGTATTCACTATAAAACCTTAAACAACTTGTATGTTGGCCTGTTAAGAATAATTGCAGAAAACTAAACAAATCTGCACTAGAAGGAAGCTATTATAATAGAATAATGAGATTTGCTCATGGTCTCACATTTGATGGAGTCCTTTTTTACATATTCAATTCCTTCCCTTTACTGTTTTACTTCTTCCTATGCCTAATGCTGCTAAACACTGTATTGACAATATATCTGGGTAATTTCAGTTAGTTTTTAAATGTAATAAACCAATTTTAAAGCTGCTCCAACAGAATACAACTTAGTAAAACTGCCATCTTGTTTCGATCTATACAGTCACACATTACTTATTTTATAGATATTGTATTCTATTTTTTGTTTGGGGGAAAAGGGGGAGCTCAAAATTAGAAACTGGGTTGCAACTCTATAGTCCCTGCATTAATCCAGTCCTGACCATGGCTCCAAAATGAGCAGCAAGAGTTTGAGGCAACTAAACCATGTACTCTCCAATCTGAAATCCTGCATACTCACCTCCCAGGACTTTAGATTTGTGTATTTAGTGTACAATATGCTTTGATTAATAATTAGTACACAGAAGTATATTACACAGAGAAATCACCAAACTCTTGCACTTGTGTAATTTTAACACATGAAAAAGGTCTCTGTAAGACTATAGAAGATTCCTCACATACATTAGGGATGGAAAATTAAAAAATATTTGAATCATTTAATGGCATTTATGTATTTACATCTAAAAAACTTAGATATAATGATATATATCTAATGTAATTTTTTTTTGGGGGGGGGGTCTCAATTCTTAAAGCTTTAGGTTGAGAACATATAAACATTGCATAGTTCTTTACATGTATTTCCTTTAAAATAATGGATATATTAATTTAACTGATGAATATACAGACAATAGATGGATAGGCACATTAAATATAATTTTACTACAAAAGAAAAAAAAATCTGTGGTGACAAAATTATTTTTTCAAACGTTTAACACTTGCCAAATTAATTCAACTGTAAACTTTACAGTAAAAATACAAAACAAGCAATTTTAAAATATTGAACTTTAATAGCATAATACCACTCTTGCATTTAAACAATTACAAGTGGAAATAAATTAGCATTTTCAATGCTTAAAATAAAGATTAGCATGAACTTTGGTTTCAAAAATGTACAGGCTTTAAATGTAAAGGACTCTTGCAGTCTGTATGAACTAGCCCTACAATATTAAACGTGAATTACAAGCTTGCTTAGAGTAGCTTATATTTATATAAAGTAATTTTCTAACAATATTTAATAAATAATCACTTTCATAACCAAGTCGGCCTGTTCAATCAAATCATAGCCCTTACATGTAGGTTCATTTAAATCATATAATGCATAATTTTTTATAGGGTAGTTTGGGCTACATGATCAAAAATGCACACTTTCATCCAAACAGCTATAGCTTGTATCATAAACCACTTCCTGGTACAAAAAATTTTAAATAAAACTAGTAGAGTTAATAATACAGGTGACTCTGTTGCTGTACATTTTTAATGATAAGCAAACAGAATTGCATATAAATACTTAAAGAGTAAAAGAAGTTAAAGAAATTTCAAAAGTTAAAATAAAATGCAAGATGTCTGTACTAAAATCTACCAAACGGTCTTGATTGTCTTTCACTGCAAGGGCACATATATGGGGCACACTAAATAAACTTAAAAAGTGATATTAAGTAAATGTTTTGTGAAATATGAATGCAATAAAATCAGTAATTTTGCACATACGTGCATAGTAACTTTGCTCAAAACACAATCTGAGAACATAATGATCTATGAAATATTTCAGGCAATTAGATACAAAAAAAAATACATGTTGATGAGATAAGTAATTATATAACATTGTTTCCATGTGTGTGTGTGTATCTAAAAGTAAACCTGGAAATGTGAAAGTTATTGATAAATGTAGAAGTAAAAAGAGTTAACTGTGTTCTTAATAAAATTATTTTTTAGTTCATATAAACTACCAGGAGATCATGGAATTCAACTGAAGAATGTCATTATTTAAAACAACTCTGTTAACCAACTAGTTATTGCTTTAGTTCATTAAACCCCATATCTGATGGCACATGAATTGTTTATTATGTGAGAGAATAATATAAAATTAATTTCTTCACAACGATAGGTGAACTTTCCTTTCATATTATACTATTTCTTGATGGAATACAACTAAAACCTTTCCATGCATTTTTTCTTTAATTAGTTTCATATCAACTACGCAATGTTTATGTTTGAAATTGATGGAGTGTTGCTACACAAAATTACTACTTCCATGCTGTGAGTGAAGAGTTCAAACATTGTCTAGGATTTTGTTAATAAACATGTGTGTCATTTTCAAGCTGACAAATGTTCAATTTTGTATGTACTTAAAAACTATTACTAAAAATGTATTAATTCTGGAAAGTTGTTCAACCTCAGAAGAAAGATTATAATAAACTATGGAAATATCCTTACATTTTAATATTTTAAATCTTGATTTATTCATCATAAAATAAAAAAATCAAGTCATGTTCAAGCAATTAACTTGCATCTTTAAACAATGATAAAAATTTACAATTTAACTCGTGAATTCTTCTGAAAAAATATGCCTAACTTAATGTTTCATTTTGCACATTATTTTATTTGCCTTCATGTGTGTGTGTGTGTGTGTGTACACATACACACACATGCATGTTGTTAATGGCAGTATTTGAATTTTTACATATTACAAAAGCAACTATAACTTTTTCCCAGTATTTCTTGATGCTAATTCTCAAAGACATTAGTGTATGCAATCATAAACACACTATTTTTAAATAGTAATTTATATTAAAATTTCACAACATGCTATACCACGGTACATCTGGTGCTTGTCAAACTTTATCTTAACAGTAAGCAGGGTAATATATAATTTAGTAGTACAGAAATATAAAGGATGGAGAAGCTGACACATAATTATAGTTTTTTTTTGTTTACTAACAGTTGATAATAGAATACTGTACAATAATACTATTGATATTGGCAGGAAACTATACCATCTTGTCAGGGTTGTCTTCCTGCGAATGGAAAAGTTGACCCAAGCTTCAATAAAACTCACACTAACTGAAATTTAAGCCACCTCTAAGACGGATTTGCTGGAGTACAGAAAACGACATGATGTGTTGTCTTGTGCTATGTGGATGCTTCATTGTCTCCACACCACAACAAGTACAGTTTTCTTTCAAAGTTTTAAACAATAACTGGAAGTACATGTCACTCATCACACCATACCTGCCAGACTGCCTAGATAACTAATCTGTATAAATAAAAATTCTAAATCAATAAAAACATTTCAAAAAACAAATTACATATTTCATTTTGAAGCACTAGGGTATTTAAAATAAAAACTATTTTCAACTTATTATAATTTTAATGTACACTAGCCTGATGATATGTATGTGACAAAAAGATGTACTTATTACCTAACTTACTTAACACTTCAAATTTAGATATCTAGTAGGCTGGGATAATTAATGAAAATCGTTAGTTGAATAGATGACAACTGAATGCGCTCACTGATTTAATTACACCAAATTCCATACTTAACTAATAAATGCTTTTACTTGCAAACAAATACATGCAACTGGTAACGCAGAAACTTTCAACCTAAACACTAAGTCTTAGACACTGTAAAAAAAAAAGGTAAAATTCATTAGATATTGGGCAGTGCAGGTCCTGCTTGGGTTCACCTATGTCCATAGCTTTAGTTTCATGCTTAATCTGAACTAAGTTTTGAACTTTGATTGCTGCAACAAGGTTTGGAAGAATACCCTGTTTTGGCTTAAGGTAGTTGTGCAGGAACAAGAGTTCATCCAATGTGTGCTGCTATGTCCTTTGCAGTGGTGTGGCCCATGGCTGAAAAAAAGTCTCTCAGGTGGCATAGAGGTTGATGGCCAGCACAGTAATGTTTGGAAACCTGTGGTGTTTGTGTTTCCACCAGTACATGGCATTCTCTTTGAATCCTAGTTCTGCTATGTAATGAAACACTTCTGAAGTGCTGTCACTGTGAAGCACTGCTGCCAATATCTAATCAAGTTCCTCCACTGTTCCCATACTGAATCATCTTCTCATTGAAACTGTATATTTATCCTTGAAGTTTGTCAGTGGTTCTGAATTTTCTGCTTGCACTGATCATGGGGTAGACACAACCAAAAGTAGGGTAAAGTTATGCACCCATCTGTGCAATAGCAAAATCAAATGGCTTTAAGACCTTGCAGAAATCTTCAGCAGTTGTCCAGACATGTTCTGGAACCTCCAGTTTTCTTGCAGTGTCAGGCTTTGTGATAGATTTGTCATAAAGAACAGCATATATGGCTAGTCTGTTGGGCAATAGACTTTTCATCATGAAGCAATTGCTATTCCAATGGGTAGCAGCATCTTGTTGGAGTATAAGTTCAAGATCTCTTTCCCTCCTCATTGCAACTTGTCACTTCTGGAGCTCTCCTGTAGCCAAAGGCAAATTATGGAAGTTTGTAACAAGATTTTTTACATGCATGTACACATTCTTTGATGTCATCATGAACCATTCCTTCTCTTATGGTAAGCTGTAGTGTATGCCCAAAACAGACTATCACATAGCTTCTTCCATATGTGAAGCATTATAATGTGTAAACTGTGCTATCTCTTTGGTCTGAAACTTCTGGTGTAGACTGTATTCTGATTGCTGTGTTCTTTCCTGTGTGGCATTCCAGCACGTGTCTGGTAGCTAACACTCCCCTTCTCATGTTCCAGTCTTCATCAATAAAGTAGCAGGTAACAATGATGTATCACTGGTTCACATGGCTTGATCAGATGTCAGTTGTAGTGCAACATTTTGTATTTAAGTATGGACTTAACTTCCTCTTTTTTCTCTTGATACTCAAGGCTGAGGTACTTCCTCACTGTTTAATAGAATGGCAGGTCATATCTTTCATCCAAAGCTTTGCTCTACGAAATTAATCCCTGCCCCTCACCAATGGACAGAGGTCATATGTTTACCACACACACACACACATTTGGACCCGCTTCTTGGTGATATATATATGTAGCAATCTCTAGACAGCAGCAAGTCACATCCAGAGATTTGCTGCAGGTGTCCTGAGGATACAAAAAGACCTTTTTTAAATTTCCCTATTGCTCCATTATAAGTCAAAAATATAATTAAATTTTCATTTAACACACGTGTCAAATTAAGTATACTATAGTAACGGCAAGTTTTAAACATTCTTCATTTTTATCTTCGATAACTTGCTGTCTACACTTTACTTTGAGGCCATTAGTTTATATTGGGTAAACCTATTTCAAGAACAGTTATAATTATGTACAAACCTTTTTCAGAACTTGTAATGGGTTCAATCTCACTGTATTCAGCAGTATGCTTTGACTGAGGATGGTTTTTCATGATTGATGTATTGCATGATAAGCGAAGTAAACTTGTCTGGGTACAGTAAACAAAACACTTTCTTATTCTTTGTAAATTCATCTTCCTTAAGTTCAAAATACTCCCAATATTTTCCTTTTAGAGACATGTTGACAGAGTATATTGAATAACTGAAGTTGAATTTCGCAGCCATAGCTCCTTTTCTAGAAATAGAAACTTTGGGGAAATGCCTTACTAATAACCTTACCCTTTTCAAGTGAATCCCTAAAATTTCTCTGTTTTTCAAAAACTTAAAACCACTGCCATAAAAATGACCTTTCCCATAATAAGACCAGAGCTCACTGGTGTAAAGTTCAAAATAGCCACTTTTGCTTTATCAACATAACTAATCAATTATGAACTTATGATCAATAGTGTAAATAGTGCTTATTGAAAGTCAAAAGGCATACAAACTCATAAGTATACTTAAAATAAAATTGCAACTTAAAATAACAGATAAACCACATAACCTATGATTTATAACTACTCGGGTGATAACTAGGTGTAGTCGACTATTATGACTAATCATTCCAGCCCTGGTGTCCAGTCTTTCATATGAAATATACTTATATTAAAGTTACTTGCACTCTATTATATTACCAACTTTTTGGAAGTATTTTATTTGGTTTTTCACTTGCTGCAGATTAAAATTTTATTTTGTTTAAAACCATATTAAGCACAAAGCATTTTTGAACCTTTGTGTTGTTCATTTGAAATTTATGGCTATGTAGAAATAATGTAACTAAGGTAATGTTAAAAATGATAATTCAAATCAAGGTTTCCTTATGGCTTTGTCATGTCAAGTTCTGTATGCATAAAAAATTGCACACTTGCATATTGTATTACTAATAAACATACAGTTATACTGGGTAATACGTGTACATGTTGTTATTACAGGATTAAAACATCTGATAACATTTGTTTTTTTTTTTCAAATATCAAAGTAAGTATTAATGGAATTGAGGGGGAAACAAAGACAATTGTATGTTTCACAGAAACTTCATTTATAAATAAATGACGGGCAAAACTATGGTCATTAATAAATGAAGTTTTTGTGAGACATACACTTGTCTTTGTTTTATTCCTCAATTCTGTACTACTGGAATTTCACCAAGTACTGATGGTTTCAAGTAACAATTATATTAGTGGATAAATCTAACTTATAAAAAAATATATGACGGTTCAAAATTAAATACCTTTATAAATCATAAACATAAGGACATCCAATTAAAGTATCCCTAAAATCTATAATACTTACAATCTGAAATTTATTGTTTTAATCTTTTTTTTACAAGCCAATTTTACTATTTTTTTGAAGAATGATGAATATAAAAACTAATTACACAATAATTTATACAATTCTAGTTGAAATTTTTAAGTTTCATCTCATTTTCAGAAACAAAATATTAGGGATATTCAGAAAGAAATGGGATTCTATTTCTTGCAAGTTAATCATGGCAAATTAAAACAACAAGTGTGCATCAACGGTATCAAAAATTTGAGCACCAATACATAAGTTCTCATTTTTGTTCTGAAGTACAATGCATTTCCTCCATTATTCCAAAAGTTTCATAGCATCAGTTAAGTAATATGCAAGCAAGATGTTACAAATCCACTTTGGTAAAACTACTTTAAGAATATTAGTTATGTGGAAGTGCTGTTCAAGCAGACCCTTCTTTATTGTCTGAAAAGCTGGAAATCACATGACAGGGAACAGTTTATCCAAATTTCTTCACTCCAATCAGTACATGGTAAATAATAAAAGCTGGAAATCAGATGATGGGGAATGGTTCATCCAAACTTCTTCACTGAAATCATTACATGGCAACTAATACGAGATATAAAACTTACAGGAGATGTTGGTGTAGTGCGTGTCTGAGCAAGCTTAGTATCACAGTTGCCATTTTGTCGCTGTGCTGCAAGTCACCTATCCTGATAACCTGTGGTTATTCATTAGCTACATTTTATCCATATCCTGCATAAGGGAAAGAAAACCCCATTTCTTTATTAATATCCTTAGTAACTATTTAAATAAATATTTACATGAATAGAACTTCAGTACAAAATGTCACTCAGTTTCAGTCATTTATTACTTTTTTTTTCCAGTCTTAAGAAATTATTTAAAAATAATATATTAGTTATCATTGATAAGGTAGTGTAGATTAATAACATTTGTAATTATGAAAAACAATTAACTGCTCCACTTACCAGTTTTTTTACACAGAAGATATTCTTAAATACTAACTTCTCCAATCCTAAAATTATCCAACTTCAATGCCAGAGGTTGGTAGATAAAGTCTGATCTTGAGGTGACTGAGACCAGGTACCTGTGGTGGGTTGGACAGCTCCCATTCCTGTTGATGGAGTCATACTCATAGGTTGTACACCTAATGCAGGGTTTAAAGGCTGAAGATTACCCATCATACCCCAGGGCTGTCCTCCCAATTGAAGAGATGCCATCTGCTGGTGAAGCTACAGGATTATGCACAATGTAATGTAAAGAATTAATGGTATTCAACATAGACCAAAAATTTGTTCTAACTTCAACATTTTCATAATTTTGTTACAGGAGTTGTTATTATGGTCAGCCACAAAGTTCATACATTTTGAGGACACAAAAGTAATTCATGTCCAGTGCCAAATACTCCTAAAACTCACACTGAGTACATAAAAAGTGAAAATAATCTACCTGGTTGGTAAAAAAATATTGCAGGTCTTCTCAAACTGAATAAAATAACATTTATGTTTCCAAACAGCAAAAAAAAAAAGTGTATTCTTAATGCAAGTCAAGATATTGTATTTTCTTACCATAAATTTATTATTTCATTGTCCCAAATCATTGCATGCACCCGGTTTCTTTTGCTATATTATCTATTAACTTATAGATCACTTGGTTGATTATTTATTCCCTTTACAAAAATATGATACTAATGCAGTTCTGACTGTTTTAAAGATACAAGAAATTTTGTCTCGACAACCAATGTAAAGTCTATTATATCATGTTTAAACTTTAAAAAAGTCATGAGAAGCAACATATTAACTATCATTATACAAAGGTTCTTTTTTGTGAGACTGGTAAAAGTATATCTCTTACATTTGTAAAAATATATATATATATATATATATATACACACATACAAAGCCAATCTTTATTACTGCAACTTGTGAATGAAAAATAAATTCTAAAACATAGCTTCACTTAGGGACAATCTAATGATGCAAAGTTATTCTCCCTCAGAAGAAATTAAAGGGATGAATAAATTTAACTTTCTCTTTTTTTTCCTAACAGGTCCCTGGATCTACTGGATAAGTTGAGTGTTCATCCTGCAAATTTAAGTAAATATTTATTATATTTTTAGAAACCCATCTTCCCATTACGATAAAGCATGAAAGATTAATCATCAGTCAGTAAAATAATTTTACTTAATTGAACAAAAAGACAGTAAGAACAAGTTAAAGCATAACTAAATATATTTTCCTTTACTTACTTCAAGCACCTAAGGTTAAAGACACTTATTAATAATAGCAAATTTTCTATGAAGCAAAGATATGTGAAAAATTTTTTACAAGTTTTTTGAGAAAAACTGAGAAACTGTTTTTCTTTGAAACTTTGAAAAATACTTGATAGAAATAACAAGAAAAGAAATAAACAAGATGGTAAAACAATTACACAGATTAATGCCAATCACAGTACGCAAACACTAGGCCAGATGGTAAGATAACTAAGAAACAACTTGGATATTATTATACCACAGAAAGGATAATAAATTAGATAATAAAGAAGCGAGACACATGTAGTTACATGACTAATGTCATGAAGCCGTGATATGATTGTATCGATACATTGTTCGATATGATACGATTTATGTATCTTCACAAAATTTGGCAAGCTTTCAGTAAACATTACAAGTCTTTTGTACATTAAAAATTAGAATTTCTCATAAAGTATTTCTGCTGTCTTAATTTATTTTATCAAAAACATTACATGCACAGTAACATAGCAAATTAACAACAAAATAGATAAACATATATTAACTTTTTTTATTTTACTTCTCTTGTCAGCTGCCACTTAGTTGATCAAACCTGAGAATTTGAAAAAGCACTGTAAAGTGTGAAGTACTTAAATAAGGCAATGTTAGTAATATAGATAAAAAATTTCAGACAAGACTATCAAACTTTGTAACAAATCATTGGTAAAACTTCTTTATCTATATACCTATTGTATCGACTATGATGAGATATACACCCCTACTGATGTCATAACCAAGAAAGAACATCAGTCCTGATTAAAAGTTAGTTAAAAAATAACTCCTACTGATACTGGAGAAAAAAACAGTACTGCAGACAGTGTGAGGCAGTTAATACTTGTTTAATAGCATACTCCATAATAAAATCATCCTCTTTGACACTAGTGGCTAATGCCTTGCCAGAGAAGGAGCATCACATCAGTGATATAGTTAGTTATTTATATGCAATATATCAGAACACAGGTTGAATGGTAGGTTAAATATCATGGAAATTAGAATTTATCTGGCTAATATGGTATTATAGACAATGACAAAAATATGGTAAGACAGATTCTTCATTATTGCCACAACCCAGAGAAAACAATAAGGGGACTCATACAGTTTTTTGTTTGTGCTATTTATACAATGCAAATTCAATGTTTTAATTTCATACATTAAACACACATCAGGAAAACCATTTTGTAATTTCATCTAGCTACTCAAAATAACGCAAACATTTGTTTAATAACATCTGAAGCTTCTAATATGTTGTAATTTGTTCAAAATTGTTTAGGGGTGTATGATCTCCAAACTGAATTATTTTCAAATAATTTCATATATTTAAAATATTAATTTCAATTATTTAATATTTAAGTCATCCAGTGTGTAAAATTAATATTCTAATACAACATATATACACACTATTATTTAATAGAAAGTGAAAGGTCATGATATACTATGAAACCAAAACTGAAAAGAATAGCCTACTAGCAGACTGCAAACAACTAATTATAATAACACAAGAAAAAAAAATTTCAAATGAGCAAAATGAAGCAAAAACAATGTAGTTTTGTGACTATAACAGGTGAATTTAGAGTATTTAAGAACTGTTTTCAGCTATAAGGCTTTGGTTTATTCTTGATACATACTCTATAATACATGAAATACCATATAGGGTTATAAAGGCCATTCTGAATGACTACCGTGTTATTAGGCTTGTAACTAAGAAGAGAAGAACAAAGCTTTTGAATAGAGAACAACGTGACAGAGTTAATGTGATCATGAGACATTTCATATTAAAACTGTTAAAGGGGAGTTTTTGTTTTTTTTACAAAATACTCAATATTAGAAATTCTGTGCAGTTGATCACTTCAGGCTCCAGAAATGCATCCAATCGACCTGAAAACACTTGTGTTAGCATAATAGTCTTGTTTCCTGTTAAAACTGACTTACTGAAGCGTGTTAATGCATACTTTATTAGTAGTTAGTTATGAGAAGCCATATTTCTCTTCTTTACCTTTTTCAAACTGCAAAGAAATTTTTCTTGCCTCGAATATACCAGATCTCTTAGCAACACAGAGTTTCTCTTAATTCCGAAAATATCTAGTTAACTTTCAACAAGACATTTAGGGTCAGCTAATCTTCTCACAACCTGGTATCCATTCAAATCTCCATGTCTCATACATGTGAAAGCTAAGGTATCATGTCAAATGCGTTTCTGGTCTAATCATCTGTTGGTTCTATAAATATCTTGCAATATATGCTATTGATATGTTGCTGTTGTCAAAAGTGTAAGTTATTATTCTAAGAACCCATGTTTGATTGATAAACCGTAAACTAAAGTTGTTTGTTGAAACAGATAATTCACGAACCCTGGGTATAATTAAAAGGTTTAGTTGACTTAAATATTCATAAAAAAATAAATATCTACAAAATTAGGTGATAATAACTTAAGTATGTTTCTGAGACTCCAGCTGAAAAAAAAGAAGAAAATTCACAATCAAACTATATATGGCATAACTGGGGTTCACTTTACCTGTGCTGTTAAAGTTTAATGATACCAAACAGAGTGATTACAAAGAGAAAGAGGAAGAGAAGTGACCAACCTGGCCAAACCCAGGTGATTCTTGGCCACTGTTAGACAGACCACTACCCCAGGCAGCTCCTCCCTGCTGCCCTACCTCCAGGGAAATGAAAGGATTAGTTGAAGGAACAGTAGGCGTAGACTGCAAATGTAAATAAAGGATACACATACAGATTAATGTATTAAACAAAACAGAAGTTAATGTGTTAGTAAAAAGCTGAGATGTAGAAGTTAAACTATTAATAATACATTCCTGTATATATTAAAATGTTAATAATATATCAACAAAGCACTCAATTGTTAGAATTATACAAATCCCTTCAAAAACAAACAATATTCACATACAGAATTATAATTAGTTGTCCCTCACCGTCAGTAGTATATATCTCTATTACACAAGCACAGCTAAATGATTAAAAGAAACTAATATTTGTAAATACAACTACATTTGTTTTTAGAGGTATAAGGTTATAAAGAAAATATACACAAAATAATTATATCCTTTATATATATGACTTATTCGATTACACCACCATTCCCAATTTGCCCCTGAAGAAGAAAGGTCCACCTTTCAAAAGCGCTCAGGTTATAAGGTTTTTATTCATTTCTATCAAGACTTCTTGAACCAACGTATTTTTCTAACATCATGAACATTTTATTCAAGTCATCAATCTGCTACTGTGGAAAGAAACAGAAGGAAGAAAAATACAAAGCAATGGTAGTTTTCAAGAAAAGTTATTTAGCTAAGGACCATAATGATTTGAAAAATACTGTAACATGCCCAAACTCCTGACTAACAATTTTCGAATCTCTGACATTTTGTTCCCTTAGCACAAGTGCCTGTTAAAGGAATTTAGTGATGCCATGAAGGTCATCCGGTTTTCCAGGAAATGTTTAGTCTATTTCTCTTACTGTTGTATCACAAAGTCTTAGTTTTCTAGAGAATTCATGAAGGTCAGAAAGAAGTTCAGGTTCATTAACATAGCTGTTATTTGGGCAGAAGTTGAGACCTTTACAAAGAAGACTGAGTTCTGCTTCAGAGAGAGTTATTATGTCTGAAAGATTAACAATGTTGGAGATATGTCAGAAGTGTTCATCGTTATCTGTATATTTTATGAAGTCACTGTTATTTTCAACAGATTTGTTAGTTTGAGAAGGCTTATGTGTATTAGAGGATGAAGTGTTTTTAAATGTACTTTTAGGCTGTTCATTGTGAGATAAAGTGATTTTGGTAGTTTCTGGTAGACTGCTTAATGTTATGGTAGTTTCTTTAGGACAAAGAAGAGTGTTCGAAAGAGTGTTGTTAGAAGTGCTTTTTGAATTGGTGTTATTGATAGGAAGCCAATTTTTGTTATTCTTTTTAAGAAAAAATGTATCAGTTCTCTTTGTAAATTTTTGTAGTTCTTTTTCTTCCAGCGAAGGATTGTACAGGTGATAAAAGTGGGAAATTTCTTTATCTAGAATATCAACAGAATTTTTTTTTTCTTTGTAATTAAGTACAAAGCCACACAATGGGCTATCTGTGCTGACAGAATTTATACAGAATGTTTTAGTCATATTCATTTGAATAAAATGTGTTATTATGCAGGATATTGGGAGGATTAATAGACAGATGATGTTTCCATGAGCTTCGTTTAGGGATATGTTTAGTATGCTGATTAAGAATGAGAGAAAGCATACTGAACACCTATGACAGTTTTTGAAACACCACGTACCACATCTAAACTTAATATGACTGTAAAGAAATTTAGTTCTCTCAGGACAAGTAGTATTTTTAGAATAATAATTTTAGTTATGAGGTTTTCTTTACAATCACCTTGTATGAAAAACATGTTAGAGAAATAGCTAATTGGTATAACAAGTATTTTGGAAGGAATATAATAAAACTACATCTTCCGACTATTACTAAAAAAAAACAGAAAAAGTTTATTAAAACTAACATTTTACTTATTTAGATCTTCTTTGAAATAAAAGGTTTGTATTGTCACAAAAACACATTTACAGCCTAACAAACAAATTAGACAATAATAGTAATAATAAAAAAAAAAAAAAAAAAATTATACAATGTATTATTCAAAGCTCACAAAACAAAATGTTATTAAAACAACTCTCATCCATGTTTTCATCAAAACCATATGAGACTTGTTCACCTTTACAGTTAAATCCACCAATTTTCTGTTTGAAAGCGTAAATTATAACCCAGTTGAAGACCTACAAAGTATGGATAATTCTGTAGCTGCAGTACTTGCCAATATATTCATAATAAGAACTGAACATACTGCCATCTAATATCCTCTTTACAAACCAATTTTTGGGTTTGATATGTTGATGACATTTTTACATCTTTCAATAACCTTGACACTGTTTATGACCTTTTCTTTAATATAAACCAGATATACCCAAATATACAATTCACAATTAAAAAATATGATGACAAATTATTGTTCTTTAATATTCTTGTTGAAAAGACAAATACTGGTTTCCAAACCTCAGTATTTCACAAAACTACTCAAACAAATTCCCTTCATGAAGTTAGGTATATTAAGAAACTACTGTTTGTACAAATAAAATCATAAGTTCCAACCTCATCTGTTTCAAAAAAGAAAATGACAACCTTAGATTTCAGTTTTGTGTACAAAATAGCTTCCCTCCCACTGTTGTTAATCAAGTAATTGCTTCCTTTGAAGTTGAGCCTCAAATTGACAAAGAAAACAAATCTTCTAAAGATATTTGTTCACTGTATTTACCTTTGATCCCAAACTAACCCATGCAATAAAAAAAATTAGTTAAAAATAATTAAAATATACAAAATTGACATTAATACACAATATGATAAGAAACTAGGTCAACTTCTATCTGAAAAGCAGACAGACAATAACACTTCAGAAAAAGTTTATTCCACAGACATATACAGATTATAGTTATATTAGAGAGAAAAATACAGCTTTCTACTCATTTACTGGAACATCTAAGATCTGCATCTCACATTTTTGAACACACGTCTAGCAACAGTAAATCTTTTGATTCTTCCAAGATAAAAATCTTTAACAATGAAAATAACAGTAACAGAAAAAATAAAAGAAGCACTGTTAATAAAAAACAAATCCTTAATCTTAACAGCCACAACAGTGTTCCTTTTTATCTATTTTCATTGCTCACTCTCTTGCTTGTATTTATTCAAAACATTTTTGTACTTAAGCTTACCCTTAGCTTTTTCTCGTCTATAATTAACTATTTAACAGTTAAATAATAAAGACTTTATCATATACACAATCACTTAATTACATACTATGTAGGTTCATGATGTTAGGAAAACACGCAGGTTCAAGAAATAAATTTAACACAATAATACAATATTCTATCACCCGAGTGCTTTTGAAATGTGGACATTTCTTCTTCAGGGGCAAATGATTTTCTTATTTTAAATTAACTTCTCTTAGCCTCAGTTCAATATGATGATCCCAGGTAAACCTTGTGAAACACTGACAAAATTAAAATTTTTATTCTGTACATCTCACAAAAAAAAAAAGTGTCTGAAATTAAAAAAAAAACAGAATTCTTTCTAAATTTTGATAAAGTAAAACTGAGATAACATCAAAATTTGAATTAAGCTAAATTTTATGTCAACTTTATTGACATACATTGATAATAAAGTTTTTAAATTTTGATTGTACTGTTAAGGTTTTGACACTCCCATATTTAAAGGGTTAAACAGTAGCATCGAACTTATCAAGAGCAACTAGTGCTAGCCATATGACTGGTCATTCACATTCAAACATAATGTAATCATCATGTGATGTACCATTGGAGGACATTGCTGTCTACTTCCACACACAAAGTGCTACTGTACAAGCATACTCTCCCATGGTCAAATCACGTATATTATTAAAGGAATGATAAAGAATAAAAGTATCTAGAGCAAACATGACTTTCTTGACCACATGTTACGTGGCACACACCTAGAGTAACTGCCTACTTTTGAAAACTCTATCGTAAAACAAGAAGGCAGAAAATTCATGGTATGCCAACATACTACACTCTCACCAATATTTTCATTAACACTTTTACAACAAGTTTGTGTATTTTGCATGACCTTGTAACCAAGAAAGTATATGTACTATAACTCTGAAAGTAAATGAACTTCATGAAATTTAGCAAACTTTCAATAAACATCACAAGTTTTTTGTAGACAAAAAATCAGAAATTTTAATAAAGTATTTTTACTAAACATTTGTCTGTATGGACATACGAAGTCAGAGTGTTGACTGCCAAGTGATTTTCATATTAAGATTAAAAATACTTTTCTTTATCCTAATATTTTCAAATTTCATTTGCATAATCTCTAAAACCTCCTAAATTAATATCAAACTTACTTTTTCACAAACAATTCATATATATATATATATATTTTTTTTTTATCTGTTATTTTCTCTACCATAACTCTGTATGGGGTCAGTTGATTTGACCAACATCATAACCATCATATAAAATTAGGAAATAAATCTAAGTCACCATTTTTTTTCTTTCTAGAATGACTGCAAATTGTAACAGAAAATCTCAGTTGTTTATCCTAAATAGCTTAAAGCTCATTACAATATACATCTATTTATACTTAATTTTATTGTTTTATTGACTTTTGAACAGTGTATAACTAATAATCCTGCCACACAAGTTTTAAACCACTCAATGAAGTTCCAGTTACAATACCAAATTGCATAATGAATGAGCTACTCACAAGTATACCTTGAGAAGAATCTTTACTTCTTTTCATTATCATACCTGATCTAACAAGTTCATAGTTTTTTACATTTTAGTTACTTTTACAATAAAGAATACATATAAAAAACAAAAAATATACCTGGGTCTTATTTTTTGTTGATGGTTAATGAAATTTAAGCCTTCTTCTTTATACTAATGGTACTACTACTACTACACTAAATAATTTTTATTTAATAAAATAATGCACTAAAGAACACAGAATAATAATTTGCAAAAAACAATGACCAATACTTATCATTATCTTTCTGGTTTTTTAACTATGCAATAAGAGCCTATAAAAATTTAGCTAAGCCCATCAATGTAATTCCCACAAGAACAAATTTGAAATGGAACAATGAAATAGACAATGCCCTGTACAAAAAAACAACAAAGTTTTAATCTATCAAATGACATATTATATTGACTTGCTATTGGGTATAAATAATATAGTATAAAATGCCAGAAAGAATTATTGGCAATTTTTAAAAGGAAGGATGTGACAGGTGGGTGTAGCAAGTGGCTCTAATTTTCTAGTTTATGGCTCTATAAACAAATAAGATTGAAGACTATAAAAATTATGCTTTACCTGAGTAATATTTACAGTATAATAAGTAATTTACTTTAAATTCTGTACTTCTTAGAGGGGTGGTAAATAAATTAGAGAAGACCTAGAGAGGAAATGTCACAATTCTCATACTACGGGAGATTGGTGATTTTTTTAAATATTTCCTTATAGAATTAAGAACTTAAATCTTATATAATATTAAAATTTGATCTATTACCTATGTTTTGATGCCAAGTTTATTTGCACATATTGATAAGAAACTAATTTAATTAAATTTTGAATACAACTCTGTAAAAGGTTGTGACAAGAACACCTTGACCTACCTGACATGAAAGAGTTAAAGTAAATTTACTGAAATTTTATCAATGCCATTGTATTAACCTATGTCATTTTAACAAACAGAACAACCTGATAAGTACTGAATGAAGTCTTTCAATTTAATGAAGTCCATAAAAGAAAATGAAATATTTGTTACTTGAATTCAATTGATATTACTTCATTCTTACATCAATAACACTGTTGTTTAACTGCTAATAGCATATTATATACAAGAGGTGCTGCTGCTACTGCTTTTATTCAGTAGCAGTAAATATTAGCTTTATAACATGCTATTTCATCCACAGTACTCATGTTCCTCACATAAAATGTCCTTCATACAACATTAATTTCACTATAATGTCTACTAGTAACATAATGTAAGAGTGTTAGAGATTAGACTATTTTTGCAATAAAAATACCTAAAGATGACACAAAATGGTGGATGTGATAATTCCTATTATACCTTTGTATAATGATTTATATGCTATTGAAGCAAAAAAAGTAATTTTACAATGACTGAAATTACAAGGTGTGAGATAAGTAATGTTCCTAAGCAACAAATTACAAGATGTATGAGGAATGGTAACAATCACACCCTCAAACATGAGAAACTGGTGTATCTGAAAAATAAACAACACTCCCAGTACCAGGTTTATTTATAGGTGTGGCACTGAATGAGTTAAAATCCTGTAAGCATATACTATCACAAATCTCACTAATTTTAAATATAAATATTGTAGGAATATAGCTATAAAAAAAGCATCCACAATACAGGTTTAAACAGAATAGAGTATATTTCCAGTCACTGTCATGATACTTCAGGAAATAAGTTGGTCATTATGCATGTATATTTCACTGACTCTGTTAACCTGTTCATAATCAACTCAATTTATATAAAATGTGATTCTTTAACTGCAAAGAGCAGTAAGTTGTAAAAAAACATATGTTAAGAAAATAAAATCTATAATATTAGAAGGGCTAATAACTTTATTAGTACACAAGTTGTCACTTTCTTCCGATTATGTATTGGTGTAAAGAAATATATGTCAAAGCATCCTGTATATAGATCATTCAAAAACTTCAAGTTCTGCAAAGAATTTATAAAACAAAAAGTTAAATTCTCTTTAAACTCTATATTCATTACAAATGTTAATAAAAAAGTCTGACAAATTATAGCATTGTGTCATTATGGCCAATAGTAAAGGTGAAGCAATAAAACAGCCACACTATTAAATATGTTGAATCCTTGGCATTTAAACAGTCAAACAAACAGGGAAAAAGAAAAGTGGTGATTTTTGCAAAATGTATATGAAAAGCTAATAAGCAACACTGACTTAAGCAGTCTTACCTGAAGCATTTCATTACTTTGAAATTGATTTCCTATCATTCCATTAGGCATACCAAGTAGACCACTAGGTTGCAATCCTCCCATTACAGATGGAGTCTGATAAATTGGCTGTGGCACATACAAACCAGCTGAAAGAAACAAAATTTAGATATACAATTTAAACACATACATCTATGAATAAATAAATACATACACAGACTTTATACTTATACACAAAAAACAGCTTAAAGCACACTTAAGTTTAAAATACTTCCTACTGAAACAGACAGCTTAAAAGGGTTATATCTATATGATTATACTTTAACCCATTAACTGTGTATGACGGATATTTCCGTCACTGAAGTTCTATGACTCAGCTGTGAATGACGGAAATATCCGCCAGTCGCACACATATAACTATAACTATGCGAATGACGATAATTACTGTTTTATTGTGATTAATGGCAACTCAGTTTTATCTGCGAGTCAGAAAACGTCAACTGAGCTGCTCCTACAGCAGTTAATGGGTTAATAACCTTTAGTAACTGGACAGTCATCAAACCATAAATGAAGCAAAAATGTTGGGCATTAAACAGGCAAAGTAGTTAAAGTAATACTTCAGTATCTGAAGAATCAAAGGATTTTTTTAAAACAAATATCCACAGGCAACAACTAAAAATTCTCTCGCCCTCACTAACAAGAGTTATCAGAAAGAGGCAGTAACCTAAACAATTGTAGACAGTAATTTCTTTCATAAAAGAAGTAAGAAATCACAAGATAAAATCAACAAAAAGGAACATAATAAAAGAAACTTGACAACTTTCAAACAAAGTAACACTAAATGGACAGAAATGTAAGAGCAAAAGACCTGATTATGGCTTTAAAATTACTGATTAGAAATTTTACCCATTGCTTAACTCTTCATTTTAAACTTCTTTCATGAATTTATATTTATGTAACAAGAAAAGTTTAAAGAGACATTTGTATCTGGCTCACGTTATGGAATGTTTTAAAATGTCAACAATATTCATTCATATCTCAAGTATCTTTTATACATAAACATTTCTTAAATATGTTACATTTATGTAAAATGATATATCTAGATGTCTTATTTAACAAAATATTTAAGTCACTCAATACTTACAATAATGTAAAAAGTACGAATGGTACACCAACCAACAATTAACAGTTGCCAGTCACCTTGTACAATTACTTACTCATCTATAAACATATAAAAAACAATACTTTTTAAAAAGTATATTACTTTACATGATATTATAAAGGTGGCTACTGATGTGCTTGAGAAATTCCTAACTCAACTATTACACTAAACAAAACATGTTAACTTATGTGGTACTACAAAAGATCACAGCTGATGCCTTTCAGAAATTCTTGTCCTATACAGTTCCTTATCAATATCACAGTTGTTACACTAAACCAAACATTATTTTACATGGTGCTACATTCTTTTTGTACACCAGTTCATTTAATGTAATAAATCTAAGAATAACTACTCATACTTTGTTCTCTTTTATAGATGTTTATCTTTAACCGTGTTTAGTAGGTTTTTCTTTTCTTATGCAATTGATATTAAAGGTCCAACAATACATACAATAATATATTCAATCTTATTGCTCACAGAAATATACTTTTGATTATGTTATTGACTTCTTACTCCTGTTTTCTGAGACAGCCATTATCTTGTATATCTCAAAAATTATTTTCTTCTATCTTCATGTGATGATAATGTTATATTTTACCCTTTCATAACTAGTACAGAATACATCTATTTTGGTATATTCAGGAAATTTTCTAAATGTTTTCAGTTCTGAATACAGTTAGCATCTTTCCAGTAAAGTGGATGTCCAAAGGTTGTAAACATGCATTAATATTTTACTTAGCTGAAGTTTACATATTACAATAGCTATTCATGGAAGCTTACACCAGTGATCCCGTGTTTGCCCATTTAAAAGTGACACTAATACTTTTGCAAGTCAGTATGAGTTAGGTGTTTCTCCCTTGAATATCTTTATGTGGAATAATTGTTGATATAGGTAATCTAAGGATTGTGGGATACTATATTAAATCCCTAATCTGACTTGTACGTGATATTTCAATATTCTTGATTCTGTCCTTATCCTGTGTGGATGTTTCAGGAAACTCTTTCCACCCCAGCAGCCAGTTATAATCTCATGTGAATAAGGATCCAGTTAATTGAGTAGACATACTATGTATATGAAAAAACGTTTTGTTCATTTGTGTGTATATCTTTACTGTCCACGTTTCAAATATTTTTCAACATAAAATTTATGGGACCTACACTGTGCGGGTACTTGATTATTTTCTGATGGATATCAACAAACCTGAACATGATTTTTGCAACAGCTGATAAGGATGAAGAATACTGATTTTTATTACTCTATGTACAACTTGTGTTTTTTTCCACTGATAAAAGAAAAAAATATAAGATTGCAAATATACAAGTGGAAAAATAAAGATTTGAGGGCACATTTAGCCAGACTAACGAATACTGACAGACATGTCACCCAAGTACACAAATTTCATCTGCTTGAAGATTTCAGTAATGTTGTATATAGATAAACCTGTACAAGCATATTTCATTAAATCGTATCACTTCAGCAGTGTTTATTTTTTGCACCTGCTTGCTTTCATTATTACATCTTTCTCTTTTACTAAGTAACACTTTCCCCAAAATGGTTTAACCCTTTGGTTACAGGAATGTCCATTTAACACTTGCTCATATGAAGAATAATAAACAGTTCAACAATATTTATGATAACTCTGAACTTTCTTAACGTACCTTCATAAAAATTGGTAATATTTTGTTAAAGATTACAAGTATTTTGTACACAAAGAATGAGATTATTTTAATTATTTACAGTCAACTTGTTATTTATTTATTGTAGTTATTTGTACGTGGACTCTGAATAGTTTGAATGCAAGGTGATTTTTGACATTAAGTATAAAAATACTTTTTTCTATCTTATAGTTTTCAAATTTCATTTACATAATCCCAAGAACCTTCTCAATGAATACAAATTTTTTTAAAGTAAATATTTATATGTTATTTTTTCAATTTCTATACCATATTACTAATCGTAGCTATTACCATCAACATATAGTACAATGAAATGTTTAAAAGTATGAGCTAGGAAAAAATGTACCTTCTAATTTTTCATCAAATAATCTTAAAAGATCTTCTTTTGGTTATTATCTTATTTGCATGTATTTACATTTTCACATATAGTTTATTTTTAATTTTCCTTTCCTGCCCTTTAGCATTATTAATTATTGCAACACACATCAATGGCATAAGGGGCCAATATTAAAATATCGTCGGAAGAGAATCTTTAGCCTTCAGCAGAATGTTGTTGCATTCACAATTTACCTGTCTATCTAACTAACATATTTCTAGGTGAGAAAACATTAAATGCAGTTAGACTATTTCTCTATGGAATTCTTCATGCCAATTTTAAAATAACCACTGGGAGATTGTATTTTAAAATGTGCTCTTTCTATTGGTTATAAACATCTAGCTCAACTACGTATAATTGGCTGAGAAATTGCAACTCCATGTGTAGAAAATGGGCATAGCTTCTGTCAAGAATTCCAAGAAAGTTATTTCACCTTTCTCTGAATGTGCCCAAAGGAGATTGAAAGAAGAATGTCTAAACAGAGCAATTAATCTTGTTTCTGTCTATACAAAGTACAGCATACATGAAGTATTCAAGTTACATAGATTGAAGGAAAGTAAAATTGAAGTTTAAGGTTTTTTATGGTTTCTTTTGAAGTAAAGAAATTAAAACTTAAATAATATAAAACATCACATTATAACGTACATTATAAAGTAAATTTCATTGATATAAATTGATAGTAAAGTTGCTTAATTAAATTTTTAATGTAACTCGGTAAAAGCTTGTGTCATGCAGAGAAATGTGCAGAAAGGGTGGGGGGACCCATAAATGTATAGTTAAGATTTTCCAAACCCTTAAAATCACAAGCACTAAAATATTATCTACAGTCCGACTTTGAATCAACTAGCTGAAGAGAGAGCTTAAAATTCTTCTTTAGTTATGGAAATAAAACATTTTATCAATAAAATGTCATACAGAGGGATTATATATGGGACCACTGATCAGTAGTATTCTATCACTTGCTCCTATATTTGCAGATGAAACTCTCCATATCAGCTTTCTCAGCCATTTGGGATTGGGGACGTAAGGATACTCCCATGTTCCAGGTTGTGTGTGTGTGTGTGTGTGTGTGTGTGTGTGTGTGTGTGTGTGTGTGTGGTGGGG
>NW_013665612.1:0-1305 GCF_000517525.1 Limulus polyphemus
CTTTAGTTGGTTTGGTGTGTAATGATTGTGATGCTGTTTGGCCAGGATTTCATCCTTGGTCTTCTTTATACAGAGTAATGTGTTATCCACTCGTATGGAACTTGAACGAAATAAGTTATTTGAATTCTACCAAGAGGGGTATCCATATTTTATTGACTTCTATGCTCGGTCGCCTGAATGTGTTTTTAGTCAGGTGGATGTAGAAGTTTATTTTTCTATTTCTTTTTATTGTGTGTGGCTCATATCCATTATTTTAGATGATATTGGTCTCTACTGAATCTTTAGTTAGTTGATGTATACTAGCTACAATTGTATTGTGTTCTGGCTTTTGAATACTGTTTTGATTTTTCATATTATCTGTATGTTTTCAGAGAGGTATTTAACACTAGGTTACTAACCATGACAAATGTATTAAGGTTTTCCTTGCCATATCAAATATGACTGTGTTCTGCTAAACTTTATATTGTATTTAGTTTTAGAATCTGTTTAATTTTAATTTAGATTCCGAATGACCGATTTGTATCGTATCATTGGAAGATTAATCTAGTGTGATAAAAGCGCATTGGAGCTAGTATTTTTATGTAAGCATAAAACACAATTAATGGCTTTCTTTACTTACTGTAAACATTTCATACTAAGTATGTTTCCTAATACTTGTAGCAAAGACAGTCAAAAAGGTTAGTTGAATTTACGTATATTCACAATTTATCTTAAGTATTGATTTACCAGGAATCATGCTTACATTCAAGATTTAGGAGAATGTAAAAAAATATGGATTTAGCAATGTTTGGAATATCGTACCTTAAATCAAAGAAACCTAGTTCAGTTTCAAATCAAAATGCGCTTATTTCAGGGTTTCTGAGGTTTTATGAATACTGCACACATAAAGAACAGTTTATAAATAAATAAGTTATTATACATTGGTTTCAGCAAACAAAAAACATTTTATCATAACCATATTTCGTGTAGAAAAACAAGCAATTCTAAAAACACTTGTTTTCCTGTAGATAAATTAAAATTAATACCGTTAAATTAAAATACTGCACACTATAACAAGCTGGAAGAGACAATATTGTCTCTATTGAATATATTTAATTGTTCATACTTAGCACATAAACATTTTATTTTTATTTTTGGAGGTGTGGCTTGGTGTCATATTCACTTAACAATTCTAGCTTCTCTTGACCCTGTTATCCACCCAGTAGCACAGCGGTATGTCTGCGGACTTAAAATGCTAGAAAGCGGGTTTCGATACCCGTGGTGTGCCAGGCATGAATAGCCCATTTTGTAGCTTGCTGTTTAATC
>NW_013665612.1:2230-4453 GCF_000517525.1 Limulus polyphemus
TAAATTGTACTGTTGTGTATATATTAAATCGTATTTGTGTTAAAAACGAAAACAATGTGTATCAATCTTGTTGGGAAATATCATAACTTGACTAATATATCGGCATATATTTAAATACTAAATCCAAAGTACAATTCAACTACTAAATTTAAATGATCATTTAACTCGGCTTCGGACTATTCGAAATTCTAAAACGTAATAGTAACCGCTCGTAAAATATAAGCTTATCTATATGGATCGAGGATTTATAAATACCTAATTATAGTTAATAGCGAAAATACGAAAGAAAAATAAAGTTCTTTGGCATGAATTCTTGTATAATACAAAATGAAAATCACCCTGGCTTTCTTGAAATCTCTCCAAAACCGCCCACATCCGGTTAGATAATAAAAAGGGGTATCAACACATTTTTCAAGGTTATCGTTGACCTGAGCTACGAGTTATGATTCCTTGGCTGGAAAACTATGCTGCTTATCCGAGGATTCTGATAATGTTTTTATGATCAAGGTTTTATATTTTTTTTGTATAAACTTTAACTGCCAAGGCTAGCAAGTTTTACTTCTCAAAACATCATCCACGGCAATGTCTTGCAGTACTTAAAAAGTCAAGAATATTATTATTATTTAAAATGGAAGTAATATATATATATATGTGTATATATAAGATTATGTACACTACAGAAAACATAAGGTATGAACTTAAGTATTACCATGCTTTAAACAGACATTCATGCTTCTCTTGTTGAAACAGTGTTTTTATTTCGTAGAACTAACAACAGCATTTAAAAAGTTGGCGTAGTATTGTACTACAAATTAAGATTTTATAGTTTATCAAATAAGCTAGTATTCATAAACAAGCAACTTTATGAAACGTTTTAGAAAGTGGGAAGTTAGTAGTTGTGCTTTCTTATTTTACCGTATAATTGTTGAAGTTTCATATATAATTATAATTCTTAAAAATAGTTACAATAGTATTGAACAATGTAATTCTATACGAAAATGGAATAAAACAATGAGATTAATCATAAAAATTTTTTTGTTATTATGCACAAAGCTACACAATGGGTTATCTGTGCTCTGCCTACCACAGTATAAAAACCCGATTTTTAGCGTTAATAGGCATCTGACTCATCACTGAGTAACTGGCGGGCTTAAGAATAAAAACACTACTCTTGTTGTTATAGGTCTAGTACTAACCTTATGATGGCAGGATACCCATTTATTTTGATAATGAATAGGTGTGTTGAAAATTGTTAATGTTCCAGGATGAAACAATATTTGTCAATTGAATGCTGTAATGCTAAAGGAACATTTATGTCATTATACTATATCTTCCTAAGAAAGAGGAAGAAGGACGTGTTCGAAGACGGTATGCCCACAGAATCACATGTGGAAATGAGCCTCACATTTGCCTATGAATCAAATTTTCGATAGAAAAGAACATAGAAAAATACTTCTGTTTCTTGAGGGTCATAGATTGCTCTGCTCTGATGTGAAGGTCCTGCAGTGAGAATATCAAAGGTCACATCTAGAAAGAAGCAACATTTTGAAAAGTTGACATAAAATCGGAATCTTGAAGTATTGCGTAAAAAAATACGAACTTATTAGAGGTGGAGAGTGTTACACAGTCACAGAAGTTGAAAACTGGAAAAACCTAGAACCATACCAACAAGCAAATTAAACCGAAAGTAGATCTTCGAAGAAGCAGTAATGAGTTAAAGATGACAGTTCCGCTATTAGTGAATCGTCTACTCCATGTGAGACCACAGGTGATGAGAGTGACGACTCTGTTGCCGAAGCGAAATACTGTGCAGTGTGTGAAGGGCACTATTACGCCAAAAACTGTCGCAAATATGTCTGGAGAAGACGTGTGTGACCTATGGAAGTTGGCTGCTTGATGACTGCAGTTTTGATTTTCAGCACTGAGATATTTGTTTTGAATAGAGCATGTTTCGTTGTGATGTTTATAGTGGTAGTTTGGACTAACTTCTATTATAATTTGTTCTTTTATTTAACCCTTTATTTTATGTTACTACTAGTAATGCTTGGAGACGGCTTGAATGGGTAACGACGAAAAACTTTAATATAAGTTTAACATAACAAGATTTTGTCATTATCAGGTACAAGTAGTTTACAATGACACAGATATATATATATATATATATACAGCATGGAAACAAAAAGGTCACATGACCGGATATTGTTGCACGACTTAGAAGAGATA
>NW_013665612.1:4587-10813 GCF_000517525.1 Limulus polyphemus
TGTTTTTGTTTTGTTTATGTTTGGTTCTTTGTTTAAAATTACTGTGTTTTTAATAGATATACTATGTTTTTTGAGTTACAATAGTGGAAAACATGGTATGGTTTTTATTGTGTTCTGTGAATCTGATTTCCAATTTTCTTCTCTTTTCTCCGATGTAGAATTCTGGTCAGTTATTGCATGTTATTTTGTAAATGACGTTGGTATTGTGTGATTTTAAATAATTTTTGTTCAGTAACGATTTCAATTTAGGGCCGGGTTTTTGAGAGAATTTGACATTGACGACAGGAATTTTGTCCTTAATGGCAATTTTTGTCCAAATTTTCTACGACATACGCGATTCGGGTAATATGGCGTCAACAATATAACAACAATTGAACCACACACACAACGTACGACTCTTTACCGAGTTACGCAACCACACTTGTCATAACTACCGCCTTTAAAATAATTACTTTTAATTATCTTGTTACGAAAAGTAAATTAAATATTAAATCAACAAGTAAGTTAAATAATAACGCTTACTCTAAACAGTCTTGTATATCCTACACACACAAAGAAGTATATGATAGAATACAGAATTTTCTAAAAAGAAATAAATCGAATTAATTTCCTAGTTCATGTACAAAATTACATTTGCATAGGTCTCGCTGACAGAATTATACGAAACGCCACAGCTTGAATACGTTTAAAACTCTAAGCATGTTTTTAGGTATGATCATAACGTTTCACAACGTTAGAATAAATTGGTCAACCATATAAAAGGTGTGCAATAAAAAGAGCGCAGTTATATAAAAACAAAGGTGTTACTGCAACCTCTCTTTTAGTAAATTGTTTGGACTCACTGTCATACCGCTTGATATTTTGTAAATAGAAAATAATAATTTTTCGCAATTTGTGAACTTTGTTAGACAAAGTGCTATAGGGTTTCTGTTTAAAAATTAAATGTTTTTCATACAGATGGTGAATTTGTTTTTATGGCACATGTATATATTCTTCTCTTAACTATTTTCTAGAATAGATGAGTTTTATTTTTGTCTTGATTAAACCTGAATACACTGCGTTAGTGCGTTTATTCTCTGACTTTTACATTGGAAAAGAGCAAGAAGACAAACGACAGAAACAGAAATATTTTTACCACTCTTTGATTGCTAATATCTGTCAATGTATATTACTTTTAAGTTAATTATAAATAAGATTCTAAATGCAAGGAGAATAGAAACTCAGTTACCAGTTTTTCTGTTCTACTCTGTTTATTCCTTTCATAAAAAGATAGAAATGTCTAGATCTTGTTACTTATTATTAAACACAGTAGTATCTATTTATTTTGAATTTGGATCATACTGTCTTAGATTAATAGTTCTAGCAAAATCTTTCCGAAATATCTTGAGAAACACATTTTTATTCATAAATCTAATAAAATAATATTGATATTAGAATGTTGTTGATTAAATATCGTTACCGAGAAACGAATTGGACATTTAATGTTTTATATAGTGAACAACAGATCGGTTTCTTTCTGTCATGTAGAAAACAGTTTGGAAATTTTTCAAAAATTGGTAGTTCACCAAATGTATATTTTACAATTTCGTACAATTCGTGTTAAAAGAGTGAATTTGAAGACTAATTATTTATTACTGTTACATCCTTCACCCCTTACAGAAGAGCATTTGAATGGTGGATGTTAAATTAATTGACTGATTTATTTTGCTTTCATTTATATCATAGAAAAAAAACATTACTTGAATTAATCAAATGTATTTTTGTCATTAACTAAAATCGATAAATAATGCAAAATTAACTGTCATAAACTAATCTAGATTTTCTATGCGCTCAGTAATACAAGTCGTTATTGAAGAGATACTTTCAGATACAATGCAGGTTTATAAAGGCTTAGTCCAAACAAAAATCAAACTTATTTCCACAATGAAGTTTTGTTCATAATACGTCTTTAAAGGTAACTAATAAATACAGATTGAAAAATGGTATTAGATTATTTCTCTTTAGTTTCCGTGTACAATAAAAAATTTCTGATGAAAAGTTTATTAACAAGCTCTAAGTCAAATATTAAGCTCGACTGTCTCTATTCCCAGTTACTTGAACAAGATGGTACAGCTCTAGAAATTTATCATACCTAGGTTACGTGACACGAAAGAACACCCACACACACATCAATGAGATTTTGTGGAAACCTATGTAATCTTGTGAAGATAACCAAGCTGGACAAATATAATATCTTTGGTGTATGTGTTCTGGGATGTTTTGCTTTTAGAGACAAGAAAGCGCAGGAGAGCAAAATTGTCTTGTCTAGTACGTTTGTGTATTTGAAGAGTGCGTGTCCACGAATGCGAGAAAACGCAACACCAGAAAAATCTGAAAGTAACACAGACTTGTCTTCAGTTATTGCTAACACGCAAACTCGTGAAATGACGTGTAATATATAAATTTAGCTAACTTTTTTGATTTGCTGATAAACATTGAAGTGAAGTAACGTAATGTAATTGTGTTTCTGTCTGAAGTTTTGTTTGATGTGAAATGGTATTCGTAAATTATATAGAGTTGTAAATTAGTATGTTTGTTTGAATTTTTACTATTTTAATTTATTTACCTTACGTATTAACTACTTACTATTTTAATAAAAATTTACTCTATAGTTGTTTAATTAAATAACTATTTTTTTAACGAGAAGAAATATTATTCCATTCATCACAAAAATATAAAACCCTATAACCCGAGCGCTTCCTCTTCAGAAGCAACCTGATGAAGAAAGGTCCACCTTCTGAAAGCACTTGGGTTATAGGGATTGTAAATTTGTGTTAAATTGATTTATTGAACCTTCTTGTTTTCCCAACATTATGATATGATTCTATTCATTCTTAAACAAGGTGTCGTATTATTGTCTGAAAGTGTACATGATTGTAGAGTAAACAAAAAGAGAAATCTGTAGAGGTATATTAAGAAATATTATTATCGGGATCAAAGTAAATTTTAATGATTTAAAAAATCTATACTTACAGAATTTATTATTTTTAAAGCTAGTAAACAAAATTTTTAGGTGCTTTTATTGGACGTTTTCCTTATGTGACAACAGTTATATTATAAATACATCTAGGTAATCCCTGTCCAATGGTAAGCTTTGTTGATTTACAACGCTGAAACCGTAGTTTCCAAGGTAGACAGAGTGAAGATAGCCCATTGTACAGCTTTTTACTAAAAACAAGATTACATAATCTTTGGACATCAAAGTCACAATCAGAATTAGTTATTTCAAACTCATAATTAAATGTTAGCACAAAATGTACGTATGAGAAATCATTAGAATTATTTTTTCAATACAGATTATTTAAGGTTATTTAAGGTTGTTTGTACTCTTAATAGAAATTTCATATCTGGTAATATTTTATTCAATGATATTTACATAAAATATTTCTTTTGGAATATCAAATATGTGCAATTCATCACAGAAAAGCGTGAAGTGCTAAAATAACATAATTATATTTTGATTTCCAGAAGAAAGAACTGTAGTAGTTTGAAGTTAAGCACAAAGCTACACAATGTGCTATCTGTGCTCTACTTAACACGGGTATCGATACCCGGTTTCTAGCGTAAGTCCGCAGACATACTGCTGTGTCACTGGGAGGCAGAAGAAAGAAAAGCACAAACTGAGAAATTACCGACATTGTCCTCCCCCCTCAAATTATATAAATGAGATCAAAATGAAATTATATAAATGAGATCAACATGAAATCATTTAAATGAGATCAACATGAAATTATTTAAATGAAATCAACATGAAATTATTTTTGATGAAGAAACTAATACTACCAAATCTTTTGTTGTATTTCTTCAAAGTGTAATTCTAAAGAAAATTATTTTTTTAAAGTTAGAAACACAAAAATCGTCAGAGATAATTATTCTAGCTTTAAGGTAAAGGTTACTTTTAGTATTGCTTTCTTGGTCTCTTCGAAATTTCATCTGTTTCATATCTGACATGGCAACAGGAAGACATATCGGTTATATGTTTTCGAAATTGAAACTTAAGAACAAATCATACCTTTAATTTATGTCTTCTGGAGAGTTTTAGTAAAACTTCTATTAAACATGTAATTTTTAAAGAATTTCTAACTTTCCAAGTCACTCTGTTTGATTTAACGCACTACCATACTTTTGAGCAGTGGTAACTCTTTGTGCAAGGGAGACTTCCAGTACAATTGTACGACCAAGTAGTACTATCCAATAATTTGTAAGGTAAACCTGAACACAACCAGATTTTTTCTCTTAATGAATTCAGCAAACGAATACAGGTTCTTTCCTTAATTCCACGTTTAACTCTAAACACTAATTAACGTTAGAACTAAACCATTTCTTTCAAGAGCTTCACAGGGTCGTAAATATCTAGCGTTTCTTAAATTTTCTTTAAATAAAAACTTATTCCTTGCTTGTAAGTCAGTATAATTGAATTATGTATACTTCATAATTACACGCTTTGTATTTAAAAAGAAAAATTGGACATAAGACGGTTTTAGATATTCTAACTAATTACTTTCGTCAATTAATAGTAGAACTTGAGCATATTAATAAATAAATAAAAATCAATAAAACCCTTAAATTAACACGGGCTATAACCATAATAAAATAATAATATCATGATCCTTATGCTTATATATCTCTTTCTACACTCAATGTTTACGCACGAAGTTTCCAAAACAGTTTATACAAAGGTTATAGAGTTATTGGAGTTTTAATTGTTACACCTTATTCTTCTTTCACTCTTGGACAGCTTGAAGGAAAATGACACCATTAAATTTGAATCTAGAAATGATTCTAATTGTCTGAACATTCTAATTGTTTCATTCTTTATTTGGCCCGGCATGGCTAGGTGGTTAGGGAGCTCGACTCGCAATCTGCGGGTCGAAAGCTCGAATCCCCGTCACACCAAACATACTCGCCCTTTTAGCCGTGGGGGCGTTGTAATGTTACGGTCACTCCTACTATTCGTTGGTTAAAAGAGTAGCCCAAGAGTTGCGGTGGGTGGTGATGACTAGCTTCCTTCTCTGTAGTCTTACGCTGCTAATTTAGGGACGGCTAGCACAGATAGCCCTCGTGTAGCTTTGCGCAAAATTAAAAAAAAACAATCATTCTTTATTTATAAAGCCGCATTAGTTGAGAATTACTTTAACAGTTTTATTAAAATTATTTTAAAAACGTATCTGATTCCATATCATTAATATATTTTAAGCACTACCCTCCAGTGGCTCAGTGGTAGGCCTTACAACGCTTAAAGTCGGGTTTCCATATCCGTAGTGGGTAGAGCATAGATAGCCCATTGTATAGTTTTGTGCTTAATAACAATCGAATAATTGTAAAAATTGTATCATCGAAGCAAAAAAATAATATAGCTCTTTGACAGTATTTTGTATTCCTCTGATTATCAATTAATAGCTGTCTTTGTTTTGTGGATATACATAGCTTATATAATGTGAATTTCCTCACTTTAGCAATAATGATGAACTGCCGCAGACAGACACCTATTGATTGACTAGTTGTTGATCTCCAATGACTGTGGCAATTAGCAGTGAACTTGGTAAGCTCGTTAACTCTTATTTTCAGTCGTTTGTCAGTGCCGAAGATTAAAGAAAAAAATATTTAAGACGTTGGGGTGATTAATCTAAGGGTGTGGTATTTTATGGATCTGCTGTTGTATTAACTCATTTAATGTTAAAAGAAAAGTCACGATTAAATGTAGTTCTGATAGAAGGGAAAAACAGAGGTAAAGTTCTGAAAGCTTGGATAGTTTTATGGGGGGTTAAGTTTAATACTTTCCAGTGAAAATTATTAACATATGTGTCTAATCCGTTGTAGCTAGTGTTATAATAAAGTTTTAAATTGAGATCACGTTAACTGTAAATTCCCTAATATCAAAAACCGATAATTTGTTTTCTTTTTCTTCATATTCAGCTACTAACCACATTTAACGACTGAGTTAATTTGAATAATTCTTAAAATACATGAAAGGTATAGCTTGTCGAAAAATGACAACAATATTAACCGCATACTGTAATATGAAGCGATTTGAACGCAATATGACACGAATCCTTACTGTCCTATTGATAACGAATGGGGTATTAAAAAATTATAAACATGTCATGCTCATATTCTTTATTTTATAACGGAAAAATATTAAATATTTTTTTGTGGTTCCTCACGTATACAATTAAGATTTGGTGTA
>NW_013665612.1:11518-33620 GCF_000517525.1 Limulus polyphemus
CTAAATATTAATATTTAGTATTGATTATACCAATAAACAAGTTTCGCATTGAAAAAAAAAAAATGAAAGGTTTTATTTTTTTCTTGTCAAACCCAGATTATTAATTTTCCCCCACAATGAAATAATCATCTTTAGTAAAATTACAATTATTTATAAAATGACTGGCCGTAACCTCGTAGTTACTCATCATACTTTGGATTGGAGTGTCCAATGCTCTTGTCAAGATACACTGTCCATGCACTATTCCGTTAGCTGTAGTAGCATAGGTAGTGACTGGTGTTGATTGATTGCCTTCCTCCTGATCAGCATTTGTACATTAGGGATGACTCTGCCTGAACCTTAAGAGTATTTGATTGGATTTATCCATGTATCATAAAGTGTTATTTGAATACTTTATTATTTTTGAATTTTTCTGTTTTTGTGCAAACCTATACTATAGGCTGTCTGCGCTCTGTCCACCAAGATAAATCGAAGCCCGGATTTTAGCATTGTATGTCTATTTCATCAGAATAAAAGTCTGCCTTTCGAAAGTGCTCGGGTTATCGGTTTTTGTATTGATCTGTTAAACCTATGTGTTTTCCTAACATCATGAATTATTCGAGGTCAAGGTATTTTTCCGCCAATTGAATGGGTTACTTAATTGTCTTTTTCTCATTCTTTTTATTATAAAAAAGTAGTATAAATATATATATATATATAATTTCTTTTTATGTTGGTTTTAACTAATTTTTAATGTTTCCAAAAAATCATATATAATTATGTACAGACACTTTTTTCATTTAGCATCATTATCACACTACACAATTCAAGTCACTAAAATATTGTCCAGTTTGCAGTGACCATGTTTCATCATATATTTTAGAAAATTCTCACTTAATTTTACAGTATTTGTGCTTCTTCTCCGATTTTACGTGAACTACTGCTGTTTAATTTTCTAATAAGCCTGCAGATGGCATTAGAATAGTTTGCTCCAACATTATTCACTTTAGGTGAATACTAACAACGCTTCAAGAATATATACTAGTTTCGTTTTGTAAGACCTATTATAACAATATTATAAAGAAGATATAAAAGTTCCATACAAATTAACGTATCTATATTTTCTTTATATATTAAAGCGCAAGTAAATAAATGTATACGTTTTTCGAATCGTTGACAACAAATAAAGAATTAAATAAACTGATAACGTGTGACGATTAAATGATAGCTTAACACGTTATACTTACATAAAGTTTAATCTTGATAACTTTTCTAAGAGTAGCGGCTAAGCTTAAATGTTACTGTTTTCTAGGAAGGAAACAAAATACAAAATGTTACAAAGTTGCTTATCTTGCTAAAACATAGTAATACATAATGCAAAAAGGCAACATTTGTGCTGCAAAAAAATTAATTTTCAATTTCCATTAGATGCGAATAAGCCATGTTTCAATGATATATTTTTGTTACAGGACATTTCTCAAAGAAATAAAGTTTGAATGTGTATCTATAAATATGAGGAAATAAAGAAAGAGATATCCTTAAAAACTGCATTTGAAGTAATAATTGTTTTTATTATAGTTTTATACTATGTGTGTGCAGTTTTGTGCCTCTCACAATTATAGCTTTTACTTATGACCGTGGTGAGGTAATGTGATTAAACTCTTCACATTAACATCAATGTGGAAACATGACAACTGTATGCTTATAGCACACTTTATCACTGTCAATTCGGAAGATTCTGTCGGCCTTTCTTAAGTTTACAGAAGAAACATAAGTGCCTGTGCGTGACTCTCAAACGTTGGTTTCAACAGATCAAAAATAAAAGCACACGAATTGTCATCACGGCTGTCACTTAGATTCTAAATCAACAAAAAAATAAAGCTAAGTAGCAATAGTCTATCCGCATGGGTCTATTACATAAGGAGTCTTTCGTACATTTGACTTATTTTCACATATTCTTCTTGAGAAAGCACACTTCCCAGTAGACAGATTTGTCTTTAGTGTTAGTGACATTTATTGGCGCTTTTCTTCACACAGAAATTCTAAACTATGTTCAGCAAAAATGCAATTCTCACAAAACGCGAATCATTCCCATTTGGCCTCAATATCACGTCACCCTTTAATCTTTAATCTTGTTTCATGTTATCATCCTGAACACAGAAAAGGTTTCCACAGAATGTTCATTAGCGAAGCACATTTTAGCTAAGTGTTTGAACTTGAAACAAAACATAAAAAAAAGTTTAGGAAGAAAGATGTAGATCGTATTGGCAAGAGAGGCATTTTAGGTATGTCTTGTTATGTTTGACTTAGTTAACAGAACATTAACGGGTTTGTTTGTTGTAAAACGCAAAACTACTCAATCTCCTATCTGCATTGTCTCCACCAAAGGGAATCAAACATCGAATTTTAGCGTTATAAGCCCTGAAGTATTGGATATAATTAGTTTATTGTAAAAATACCTACACACAATGTTATTTTGTACAAACTAAAAAAAGTGTGTGTGTTTTATTATAACAAAACCATATCAAGCTATCTGCTGTGTCTACCGAGAGGAATCGAACCCCTGATTTTAGCATTATAAGTCTGAAGATTTACCGCTGTCCCACCAGGAGACCTAAAAATGTTTTATTTACTTTCCTTAATTTATAATGGTATTCTAAATACATATTGGAAAATATTATTATATGGTGTGAATAATGAGCAAAGTTATGCTTAAACTAATTAGTGGCTGTATATATTTCGATCTACTGATGTTTATTAAGTTAAAAAAGTATCTTCTAAGAAAATAAATAACAGAAAAAACAGTCACGTGAAAAAGGTTACGTCATTTATTTGTCCACTTCAACACTTCTGTATAGCAAGATTTCCCTATTGGTTTAGAACAAAATCATTGAACAGGTATTACTTTGCTGAACAATGGCAATTTTCCTGCTAGTAGAGCAGACTAATGTACCTGAAGCTGTCCCTGGTGTGAAATTAAAAGGACTATAACTTTTGGTACACAATTTCGAAAGAGGAGAAGCAGGAAATTATAGCAGTCGTTTCCAAGTTTTATCTAGCAAAAATATATTTGTCCTAGCCCGCTTTGTATTTGATAGCATATAATTCTGTGTCTATTTTACGAAAGTATATCATTGTTTATCTCATCGATAAAACAAAACCTAAAACAAAAAACGTGAAGGATTCCATTAATAACATTCCGGTTTACTTATGTTTTAGTTCAGTAAAATAAATATTATCATTTAATCTTTAATAAATCATTGCAGCAGTTGAATATATTTATTTTATTTAAAATAAGAACATTGTTTAAAAAATAGTTTATTTAAAAATATTATAAATTAAACATCAAAGTTTTATCAGCTCAAATCACCAAATGTCTCGCGGGCCCAGCAAGGCCAGGTGGTTAGGGCGCTTGGCTCGCTATCTGAGAGTCGCGGGTTCAAATCCCCCGTTCCACCTAACATGCCCGCCCCTTCAGCCGTGGAGGTGTTATAATATGACGATCAATCTCATTATTCGTTGATAAAAGAGTAGCCCAAGTTTTGGCGGTGGGTAGTGATGACTAGCTTCCGTCCATCTAGTCTTTCACTACTAAATTAGGGACGGCTAGCGCATATAGCCCTTGTGTAGCTTTGCGCGAAATTCAAAACAACCAACTGTCTCGCGTAACGGTATTTATCCTATTACAGTTAAGTCTGTCCTTTGCTTTATTTAGCTTGTAACACATTTGAGATGACACTGATACATTGGAAAATGAATATTTGTTGATTTGTTACCACACGCAAGCATTTAGGACCTTACTTGTAGAAATAATTAATTCTGCCGATGAACCGAGAGTTTACAATGAATGTCTGCGTGAAAAACGTTTCACAAAAATCTTAAACGCAAACCTTATTGTACAATAAATTTGTATTATTTAGTTGATACAACCTAGTACATTATTTTAACATGTGTAGCAAAGGACACAAACAAACATTCCGTGAAAAATATTCTATTCAATATCTTTCACTTAGGAAAAACAAGCCTATAAACAATTTAGTGATTCAAAATCTCTTTTTGACAGCCTAGCAACCTAATTTAGTCGTACAAAGTATACGTATCATTCGTGACTGAATAAAATAGAGCGAAACGATACAATCCAGGATGTAAAATGGAATATAGAATTTGTTTAGTAATATTTTGAATTTAAAAATATCGTAACACAATTAACATCATGTAAATTTAAAGTCCTTGTTTTAAAAGGGCATAAATCGAATGAAAAATTTATAACGGAGAATACCTATAAATATTTTTGGAACAAATACTGATTATTTACTTTTCTGGTTAATATCGTGACTTTAGAAGTATAGTGACAATCCAGATGAATCCATGAAATATTTTCATACTCATTTAAGTAAGAATTAGTAAGTTTAGGAAATATTTTTATGTTATTTAGAGTTATCCCAAAATTGATAGAAAATGTTTGATTCGGAGTAAAGAATATTTCAGATATAATATAAATATGTTACTTTGGTTATCCTTTTGTTATCAGAGTTGTCTTGAGACATGTTAATTCCAGTAAAAAAGGGAATGAATTGCTGTAAAAATAATAAAACATATGGTTCAAATCCTTTTTTTATTACATCAGTGGCTTATTGTATTTACGTTTATTGTCTTAAACAACAGACTCTTAAGTAACGATGTCATTCAGTTAGGGATCATGATTTGATATTACAATAATTATGATGAAAAAAGCAATTTTAATGTCAGAAATCGTACTCAAAATCCTCTTGATTAAGTCATCGAGGAAGTCAAACCATGGTACCTCCAAAAAGTGAAATGCTGATGTATATGGATTTCTCATCTGCAGGTTGAGAACATAAATCGCATACACTATACTTCCTGATGGAGAGAGGCTGCATGTCAATCATTATGACTATCTTCATAAATAATATGTATATGTACAACTTAAAAAGAAAAACGTTTATGTTCTCGGAGAGTTATTAAAAACATATATTACGAAATATGATATAAGGACATACTTAAGGCACTTAAAGGAAGATTGAGTTTCCAAAGGACGTTCATAATCCTTTTTAAAACACTAACTGTACAAATAAAACTTGTGATTTTAGTTTAAATAAATTAATGAGTTGCAAACAATGAAAAGTGTTCCGTGAAAAGGAATTTGAATCAATCGAACTCTTCTGCATTTTTGAAAAGTTTTTCAACACAAAGAAATTCATTAAGATTATCATATCTACTATCATTTAAAGTTGACAAACCTTTCATTATCAAACTATCTTATACCTAATATCAGTATACCGAATAAACAGATTTCACGTAAAACGTAACTTTTAAAAACAACACACGGAAACAGTAATATAGTATAGAGACTGTCTAAATTTAAAAACATACCGTCTTTAATGCGAACTTTCTATTCAAATCTCAGCTATTTTTAAGGTACGTTGCGTTAATAGCATAATACATATATTAGCCATTTGATATAACGAAACTTAGAAAAAATGAGTATATTATTATGAATGTAATAAAATAAAATTTGTTTTTGAGCTGCGAATTTCGTAATATAAGGCAGTAAGTGATCGTAAAAAGTCTTTTAACTGGAAACAGAAAGTTTAAAGCAATACAGAAAAAAAAATCGGTTTGCATGAATTTCAGAAATTCAGGGTTTTCAACTTGGAATGAATATACCCATGCTGGCATGACTAGTGGAAAAAAATAATTTGACGTTTTTGCTCTAAAATACTTTCGTGTTCTGGTTTTTGATTACGTGTAGTTAATTGGACCATACTGTTATTGTTGTTTTAATTTTTTTGTGATCCTCAATTATTCTGTAGAATCTTAAGAATAGTTTTGTTGGCCCTCTAGTAGAACTCTAGATTTTTGAGCTGGCAAGCCGGATTCGAATCCATATTACACAATAAAATATTCCTCATACTTTAAGCTATGGACGCGTCATAAGAATGTCATTCAATCACTTAGCATGGTTGGGGAGTGATAGGTTGCTCTTGTATGGCTATCTCCCCTGTGGTCAGTGTATCAAACTCACCATAAATACAAGTCATGTGTTTAGTTAAGAATATTTTGTGATAGTATCTGAAAACACGAGCGGTTAGCAATTTTTCTGTCACTAAAGCTCTTAACACATTGAATAATACGTTATCACTCTTAAAACTACGCATCTGATTGCATGCCTAATATTTATAAACATCTGTAGGTACGTATGTGTGTTAGTTACATGAGAAAATATCAAATGGTATTAAAAATTATCAGAGCTTGTACTAAATAGTGACATTGATTATTTTTCCCATTGCACAAAGGTAAATGAAATTACACTGCTATAATTTATAGGAACTTATCTGAGCCCCCGAAAAGTTTTAAATGCCATGCGTAATGTGACATCCGTAATTCAAAACAATCACGATAAAAGTAGACATGGAATTTTCAATTCTCGCTGTTTACATTACGGCAAGCTGTCACCAACTAGTCACTGCCAAGAAGAGGAAATATTGATTTTCTATACTCAAGAATTTCTCTGAGCCCGTTAGAGCTGAAAACAAATTTAGCTAGAAAGATTATGCTAAATTTTGAAAAAAAAAGAAAGAAAAAAAGAAATTAAATAGGCCTTTTCAGGATTTAAGAAATTTAATTTTTCTTTATTTTTTTACTTTAAAAAACTAAATAAATCGGCTTTAATATAACATATATTTCTTTACAAAATATATTTGAGAATTCAAAAGTATAGCTTGATTGAATATAGTGGTCAGACTTTAAAAGGTATTGTATCCAGATGTTGAGATGTATTTTGAGGGAAAATGTGAATTGTGATCTGTAAAATAATCAAAAGTTTTATGCTTTGTACTTTCATGACACTCCTCTTTCCATTAAAAGCCTCTTGAAAAACAAAAACAAAAAATATTAATAATAAAGGCTTACGTTATTGAAATGATATTTGAGCATCTGGAAGAAATTTTTGTCTTAAAAAGTCAAACCTACATGAAATGTTATTTTAAACAATTTTCCTTTTTTCATGACATAGATATGCATGTGTTTTCTTTCTGGCTAAGTAGTTTGTTTGTGTTTTTATTGATGAGCGTTACACCGCCATTTAGATGTTGAAGTTCATAGTTTTGGAAATTTTGCCGATCTGTAACACTTAATTAAATGTCCAAATATTATATACGTTAGAACGGGTTTGTGACTTTTACAGCATTTTTAATTTGGTCATATCACATATTGAGGTTTGGTTGTTTTAGAGCAAAGCCACATTCGACTATCTGCTGTGTCCACTGCGGAGGAATCGAACTCCGGATTGTTGGGCTGTAAGTCCGTAAATTTACCACGGTCCAATCGGGGGACCACATGTTGAGGAAGGTTAACGAATAAACAGAAAAAAAACACACGAAAGTACTGTGATGTGTATTTATATATGTATGTAAGTTTTAAATTTGTCAATAGGGAAATTAGTGATAAAGATATATATATATAAGCATAGCTTAAGTCTTGCATATATTAGTATTAAGCTAATGGAAACAAGAAATAATGCATTACCTTTAATAATTTTATACGAGTTGAAAAGTTTGAAAAAATAAAAGGTAAATAATGAAAGTGCATATGAGTAATGTTTGCTCAGAACATATGAGAGAACCAAGCATCAATTAAGCTGGATTATAATAAGGTGTGGTTTTCTCCGCCTCCTTGTCAGTTCCTTTAACAAAAGTGTGCCTTTAAGAAACCACTATCAGTTTTATACAAAAACCACGTCACTTAAAATTTGTTCGTATATACTACTAGTTTTAATTGCTAAATCGATAGAAAACCCATCAGTTTCAATCTGTTTCTGCTACTAATGTCAGGACATAAGAGGATTAACATTAAACATCTCCTAAAATGCTTTCTATCTAACTTAAAATTGGTAATTAATTCTTATTGAACTTGTGAAAATACAAGTTTTCTCTCTCTCTAGAGATATATGTAAATAACAGAAATATGTGGAAAAAATACAGTAGGTAAAACAATCTTTAATGAGATAATTAAAGGTTAAAAATGACGAAAAAATTATAATACATTGATCATAGCTACAAAAACAATTTTAGCTCTTCTTCTATGTTGTACATTTCGCGATTTAACTTCCTAGCTATTTTAAGCTTTTTACGGTTGAATTAGTTCTTACTAGATGTTACTTACTAGCAACAAATAATTAATCTCCCAAAAGAGAAATTTTCTGTGGGAAATAAATTTAACAACTTCTCTATAAAGGCTAGTACGTGTAATTAACCCGCGTTTATTGTTGGATCCAACATTTATGACCTGTAAAGTCAAAACATCTGATTGTGATTTGTTGATGGGATTTTTTATTTTCTGTATAGGTCTGTTGCCCTTATTAAAAAAAGGCTGACAATAGGAGAAAAAGAAATATATGGAACAGGAAACTAATATAATATATCTTAAATGGATAGTCGTGGAATAAATAGAGAGAGATTCTATGCTAGATTGATATTCTTATAAAATTTCCATTTGTCTTATTTGAAAAATAGAATTGTAGCGTATTCATAAACTCTAACATGATAACAATGTTATGAAACAGATTATTTGGTGAAATATATTACTAATTCTAAATCTGTCTCCTGTTTATCTAGACTGTTGATCTGATATGGTAATTACAAATAGGGTTTACTTAACTCTTAGATAAATCCTGGACAATGAGTCGACTTACATAATTCTGCTACTTAATAGTACATTTTAGCTTGGCAGAACATTAAAGTCTATACCGTCTAACAACAATCTAAGTGATCCGTTGAGACAATGTAGGATTATATTTTGTTTACTGTAACAATAGATGTTACACGTAAACTGAATGTTGTAACTTGACAATAGTTAGTTAAACTCCACTTTAGTGTGTTTTAACTGATGTACTTGTTATAGAATTGTCATTTATCATCATAATGACCATGTATAATTAAAGTATTATTCTATGCGTCATTTGGCCATGATTTAGTCAGTTGTCATGCTTCAGGGTTCTCTTGTCTTCTAAATGTAAAAGGACATCATATCTCGTAGTTTTAAAACAATCCTTGACAAAAATCGCATATATATATATTTCTAAGTGTATCTTAATTTAAACCTAGTTTTTCTTAGATTCATATATATAATCAAACAAACGTCTGTTGTTCATGAAAGGTTTTAGACTTATTATGTTAAATAGGACATTTTAACAGCTTCTTATCGACAATAAAGTACTTATATCTTAATATAAATAACGGATTATTCGAAATAATTAATACGAGAATATATTTAGTTTATTTCAAATACATAGTGGATAAATGTAGTCTGATAACATAGAGAAATTGTTAAAAAAAAACTCCCGTTATAAATCACGCCTCTGTTAAGGTAATTATGATACAATAATCATACATGTGGGTGTGCAATTACTATAGAAATCATAATTGAAATATGTCAAGAGGGTTGATTCAAGTACATATATGTCATAAAATATTAATCAGACACTTGAGCGTTTAAATGAAATTTGTGTTTTCCTTGTTTCTTCAAACAGTGAAAACTTTTAATTGTTTACTAAATAAAAACGCTCATAAATTATAAGTATATAATACTTTTTATATTTGATCTAAGCACTATTTGTATCACAAAATAGAATTATTTTAATTATACTAAAGCTGTTACTTGTAGTGGAATAAAACTACTTTTAGATCTATATTATGAGAACACGTAACGCTAATGACTAAATAGTAAATAGCAGCATTGCTAGATTTGTACTTTTCTTCTATCTTGTATCTAAGTAAAGATTCATTCCAGTAAATTTATTTCAATAGGCCTGCTTAAAATCTGATGAAATAACGTCTTAGATATAGGTAGCACCAATATTGTCAATAACAGAAGAATTCAAATCATTAGTGTGAGAGAATCACTCGGAATTCTTTTTTAAAGATACCTTCCAAACCTTTTTGCGTTTTTAAATTAGTGAGCCTGGTTTTGGAGATGTTTGAATCATATCAAAAAAAGGCTATCTTATGATGAAAGCGTTTTTTTTTCAGAATTTTCGGATAACACTACAAAAAGGGCTGTATGCGCATAGCCATCCTACATTTTGTATTAATAAATTAGAGGGGAAAGGTAGCTAGTTAGCAGCTCGAATAGTGGGATTTACAACGGTTACCAAGCAACGAACTTTCGGATTCACAGTACGAGTACCTTAAACATTAGACTAGATTTGTAAGCAGTAACATTGCTAAATATGTTCAAAGTTAAAAGACTTAGAACAGCTCACAATGAATATCTCCTAATTTAATATTTAATAACTTAATTCCTTGTTTTCGGTATAAAATTAAAGATTTTGTAGTTCAACACTGGAAGTTGGACATGTTTAGTTTAATAGAAACGTATGTGGACGCATTGTTAAAATATTTGAAATTCATTCTTATATTTGTTAATTAACTTAAGTTTTAGATAATAAAATGAACAGTTAATAAATTTGTTTGACGTTTTGTTAAATGCATTTAAAATTACTTGTATTTATTTATTAACTTTATTAAAACAATGTAAGACTAATTTTCTCACGTGTCTTTGAATCACAATTTATGCAAAAGTTACACCCACAAAGAAGATTTCTTTTGTGATAAAAGTAAATAATCGAGTATAACTTGTTACGTTCGAACTGGATATAAACTTCATGTTCCTTTATTTTTATCTGAAACTATTATAAGTTCAAGTTCACTGTGAGTATATAAAATACATGTAAAGAATCTAATGATCAGCCGCAATACGCATGAAAAAAGAACTATTATTAATGTAAACGCATCATAAGTCTCAGTTCACTACTCAGAGCGATGATTGTATACATGAAATACTTGGTGCACGATTTACTTACCAAAAACAGTTATCAATTCCAGTATTTATATAGTATACTTTATTTATCTGAGTATACACACACATATATATATATATTTATACGTGTATATCTCTGTGTGTTATTATTTTAAGATATTATGGGTGAATTTAAAAAAATAACAAATGTTTTCATTATCTTTGCTATCCTATTAAAGAAATTGACTAATTATATTTTATTTGCTGTATATTTTACATCACTACTGAATTTTTATTTAAACTTTACAGCCAAACATTAGTGTTCACCCTAAATTTCAAAATAAATTAGCAAACCTATTCTATTGCATCAATTGATTTAACAAAATAATAAGCATGTAATTTTTGAACGTATTTGTTCAGTTTTAATGTAAAAATACTTACAGTATTAATCTGGCGAAAGCAGTTTACATAAGGAAAAGCTAAAACATGTTTCGTCTTATAAAATCAACGCTGTCTTTCAAATTTTAAAACGTAATACTGATAGTCTTTAGATTATTTTTCTCTGAAATTTGTGTTAAAATTATTTTTAGCCAAAAAAAAACTTTCTGTGTATCAAAGATCTTTAACTAATTGCATAATACACAACAACCATTAGATATGTAATGCATTTTATTTTAATTAGTAGAGGGTAACAATATTTTATACAATAACTTAACACTAAACACCTTTTATTTCATTATTTTTTTTTACTGTACCTCTTCCCTAAGGAAGATTTAAATAAATGTTTTTATGGTACAAAATTACATTGAAAACAAATTTTGAAAATATAGACAATTACATCAAATATTGTACATCAACATTAGAGTTTGAGTCAGAACAATTAAAATAATTCAAGTATTTTGTACTATTGGATCCATTTACACGGAACATCAAATCTCATTATTAATATTTTAGTAAATATGAAATATTATAAATTATTTTTGTATAACAGAAAGAGAAAAAAACAACAAAAATTTAGTTATTCATAATTCTATTTTACTTCTAAAACCGTATTTGAAAATCAGTATAATATTTATGATAAGTTCTGTTTCAAAATATCAGTTACTATATTGTATCACTAGCAAACGTACCTAATTTAAAAATAATCTTTCTATCAATTATTTGAGTAATACCTACCAATTATCAGTTGCGACTAAATTCAAGATTAACAACAATGTTAACGCAACGAGCTATTGACATCACTATATTGGTATATTGCTATTTTAATTAAATTGACTTTTGTTCTATCATAACACAAAGTACTTAGACTTAGTTCTCTCAAACTGTTTTAATGTTTTTCTCGAGTTTAAATGTTCTCTCTTATTATTATTAATTGGGCCTGGTAGTTAGGGCATTTGAATCGAAATCCACTTGTCGAGGGTTCGAATCTTCGTCACTGAACATGCTCGCCCTTTAAGCCGTGGGGGCATTATAATGTGACGGTCAATCCCATTATTCGTTGGTAAAAGAGTAGCCAAAGAGTTGGTGGTGGATTTTGTTGATTAGCTGTCTTCTCTATAGTCTATCATTGCTACATTAGGGGCGGCTATCACTGATAGCCCTCAAGTAGCTTTGCGCGAAATTCGAAAACGAAAAAACAAACTCATTTTTAATGTCTGCTTTATCATTATGGCACTTTGTCGAAGATGCAATAGTATATAGGCTTGAAAATGTTAGCATTTTTTTTTTTAAAATTTGAAGCGTATTATAAGTTCATATACATTATCTTGTTTAAACGTAATAGAATAAAAATATTATATTATTATAACGAACGATAAACCAGATACTGAAACATCATTCAATCACAAGCTTGATGTGTATTTTACAAATTAAGGCTAAGTCTAAAAAAACAGTTAAACTAAATTTATCTATATACCAAACCACAAATTATAAAATGAAAAAAGTTCAGTAACAACATTTTATCGCAAAAGTAAAACGTGTTTTTTATGCGTGATATTTTAACCTCAAATGCCAAACAGAGCTGATAGCACGTGTACTTCACACTACATTAGACTTAATTTTGTTGGTTCAAAAGTAATAAGACGTTAAAATATAATCTAACGCAGCGGCTTCCAGACAATTTACAATCGTTCGATTCTGGAATCACGTTCAATACAAATATTTTGAGCTACAGACTGAAGTAACATATAAACTTTTGAGGTACTAATGTGTGTGTTCGCTCCAGATATTATTTCTGAAATCAATCGACTGATCCTGATGGCTGCCTTATAAGAAAAATCATAACACAAGTACCGTAGAAAAGAAATAAATCCAGTAGAATATAGAGGAAAAACAAAAATGTTTAATACTAAACTCTTAGGTAGATTCTTTTGAAGAAATCATGAGCATATCCAACAATTTACTACTAGATTAATAGAACTTATATTATGACACTTTGATAATAATTTTATCATTTGTAAACCAATGATTGTATACTACCCACTTAACTAATAATAAAAAAGTGTTAGTTGTGAGATACAGCAAACGAATCAAATTTAGCTTAGTTTTTATTATATTTTTCACATTGGTCAGATGAAGTCGAATAATTTTTATGTTGTATAAGGCTCATAACGTGAGTTAATAGATATTTAGAAATGATACACAAAAATTATTCATGTTTAATATTTTGTTTTTATACAGCAAGCATTGAGCAACGTTAGAGAGACCGTAAGGAGGCTTTGGATTAACCTGAATCTGTTGAAAGTTACAGCAATACACCAAGAAAGATTTGAAGAAATCTTAGATTCAATATTAAATATGTCCCAAGTCATTAAAAAATCTATAAATGTGAAATATATTAATAGTGTATAAAAAAGATAACACCATTATCGTATATAACATTTCAAAAAAAGAGTAATTTGCGTAAAATTGTGAACTGCTGAATTAGAAAGAAACAAAAAAGACTGCAAGCTGTTTTATATAAGGTAAGAATTTAATTTCAATTTGATTTATCAGTTTAAAGCTTAAATAATACATTTATTAGTCCTCTTTCGTTAAAGTTTTTCGTTTGGCACACAGAATGTTTTATAGAACAATGAGCTTATTTAAAAATATTACTATAACCTCGGTATCACTAATCTATATCAGTAACACCATATACAATTATATATATTTTAAAAAGACAAACAATACGAATAAAATCACCATTAAAAAAAAGAAATGCATTACTGATTGTTTACTTTATAGCTTGTACCATACGTCCAATTTCTAGTAAAATAATAAAAAAAAATATTCTATGAAATTTGGTACGAGACAGAAAAAATTCAGCTATATCACTATGTAAATGTTTACAGTTGAGTGGGGTAAAATATGATTTACTATATAGAATTTTGGGTACATTTTAGTAATCATATAAGTTTTTATGTACGTTGTGGACAACAATGCCAAAAACATGCTCAAAAAATTAAATACACCAGCAGAAATGTTGCTTTCTACAAATAATAATTATTAGGTCTGAGCGTGTCTATTGGTTGCATGTTGGACCCGAGTCTGAGAGTCTCGGGTTTGTGTCGTGTTGCTGCTTAACACTCTCCAAAGTTTCAGCTGTGAGAGCGTCATAAGAGCTACAGTTATTCCTGCTATTCGATAAAAGGTTTCCGGTGGCGAGTGCTGTCAACTAGTTACCTTCCCCCTAGTTTGCAGTTCAAAATTAGTGACGGCTATACCTGAAACGTAAGGCTCTATGATCTGATTTTTACCCCATTGTGTGAGAAAGGTGTTATTCTCATGAATAAAGAAAGAAAGAAGAAATAACTGTTTTCAATTTCGAAGTATAACATTCATGGTTTATATAAAACTCAAGTTATGAATTTGTATGCTTTGGAATCATTGTTGAAAACTCACGTTTTGAACTTGTTTTTTTTTTGTTTTGAGGTACACAAGAGAGAACATTGAACTCTGTGTATACGAGTTTATGTGTAAATTGCTGTAGGTGGAGAAAAAATAAGTTTGTAGATACCTCAAACCATAGATTAGAGTTGCTTACAAAAGTCAAACTAATTTTAAGATTATTATATAAAATAATAGTAACAAATCAACACAAGGAAAGGCGATTATAAACTACTAATAATTCGATTCCTGTTTTGTAAGCAGTCGTCAAAAATACTTAATTACCTTAAATCATACTCTCGATTTGCCAAACATTATATAATTAATAATATACCATGTGTAGTTAACAGTACAAAAAATCAGCTACATTTAGTCTCATAACGGAATGTGAGATAAGACGGTCCTTTTCAGATAAACGGACCACTTTTACATACAATATCGGTAATGACGTGCTGACTTCAAAGTAAATGATATGCACTATCGTTTATGTGACCCAGTGCATAAGCACACTAGCACGAAAGTGAATGATCAAAGCGGGACTTCAATTTTAATTTTGTTTTCGAATACATTTGATCTGAGATAAGTACTATTGTTTTTTTATTACAAAGTAAATATTTCAGGAAATATCACTTTGTTCATTTTAAGCGATTAAAAATTTGAGGGCCACGTACGCTGTAAAATAAACAGGGGTTCAGATTCACTATTTTTTATAACGTGCGATTGCTTTACATTAAAGTTGAACAGGCTAAAACGCCCTATTATCGTGTGGCCGTCTTACCACACACTAATGATGTATATTTCGCCCTAGGCTTTTCCTGCCATGTACGTCATGGCTCCACACTAGAACTCACTTTCTTTTGCGCCATATTCCTAAATAATGCAAAATTTGCCCATAGTGGTCTTCCAGTTCCCTGCCAGGAGCATTTAAATGGTGATTTAAGTGCAATTGCTTGATGCTTAATTATCTTAAATTGTAATTGTTATGAGTTAGATTGGACCATTTTACCCCATTTGGGTAGTCATTATATCCGAACTTATAGGTAAAAAGGCTCAGAATCACAAGAAGTGAAAACTTTCGATATCTATAAGAAGTATACGTCTAATATCTGTTTAAATAGATGTGATGGTTATAATAAAAGACGATTATTTAAAATATTTTGCTTTCTTCACGAGCTTCATCTTAATTGACAAAAACAGCATTCAGAGTTAATGTGACCATCTTACCTTATCTACCTTTACTCTATCTCGTTTTAATTGTCATGTGAAATGTTACGTATTATAATTTCATATAGCCTGAAATTGAGTTAATTGATAAATTTAAATTTAGTAGTTAAATTGTACTTTGGATTTAGTAATTAAGTGAAAGCCGATATATGATCAGTTTATGATATTTGGCAATAAGATTGATACACACAGTTTTCTTTTTTAACACAAATATGTTTTAATATACACACAACAATACAATTTACAATAACAGTTATTACAAATAGTTATTACAAGCAATATAAAGTATTCTTTCTGGTCTGGAACTTGTTCGATATCTTATCGAGAGTTCAAGATGAGCGAGTTGATTACGAGTTGACGTAGGTATAATTGACTTAACAGTGAACTAGGTAGATTTATCCTTCGTTATTTACCAGCCACACACGCAGAGTTTTCCATCGCGACGTTATGTAATGTTTTCGTAAAAATACTAATGTCCGATAAGAATCCACTGAAGTTAAATGACTTGTAATGTTCGAACTTTGTAAATGACCCTGGTCAAATATCTTAAGTTTTCCAATTGATAAGCGTTATAACAATCACAGCTATATCTTCCGAAGTTTGTGGCACACTGAGTATAGCGAATTAATAATAGATACTTTTTTGTCGCGTGGCGTTGGTTATATTTATAGGAGTGTGGGGGCCTTCTCGAAATTTCAGTTTTACGTAACAATACTGAGCTGTATTTAATTATTTACATACATACATATATTGTTGATTCTTACTCTCGAGAATCTTATACAACTTTGGAGAATAGGCGGGAGTTTCGCAATACATATTTAACATATAAGCCGAATTTGTTATTATATATTTATTTTAATATCAACGTTTGTTTAGATTAAATTTATATTTAGAAACATACATATTACAATACACACGGTGGGTATAGCACAAATATCCCATTGTATATCTTTATGTTTCATAAGAAGTTAATATCTTAAAACAGAACCAAAAATGAAACTTCTATCAAACTAGAACCAAAAAGTTTTTCCTTTATAATATTAGAACCAAAGGTTGAATATTTATATGGAACTAGAATTAAAAGATTAGTGTTTTATAAAATTATAATGAAAATAGTAATGAATGTTTATTAAACTAGAAACAAAAGATAAATAAATACTTACGGTAAGGCTGTAGGTATAGATATCAGTCAATGTTGTAGTCTGTACAACCGCCTAGATTCAAAAGATAAACGTTCCATAAAACTAAAATATAAAGAAAAACGTTTTATAAGAACAAAGTAAATATATGAATGTTTGTTAAAGTAAAAAAATGTTGATTAAACTACAATCAAAAGATGAACGTTTTATAAATCTGGGATGAAAAGATAAAATCGTGGTTTAAAGTAACATAAAAAAGAGCGTTTTGAAAAAATATAATCAAAGATGAATGTTTGTTAAACAAAAATGAAAGAAGAACGTTGGTAAAACTAGAACCAAAAACAAACGTTTTATAAAACTAGAATCAAAAGATGAATATTTAATATATTAGAATAAAAAATGAACTTTTTATAAACTGAGGCTGTACGTGACTTAGTGATTAGCATACCAGGGATCGGATCTAAAATTCTAGCCACTGAATGCTCTGAATTTTCAACTCTAGGGTTGTTATAACTGATTTTATTCCTTATTTTGTTTGCGATTAAGCACAAAGCTACACAATGGTCTATCTGTGCTCTGCCCACAACGGGTATCGAAACCCGATTTTCAGCGTTACAAGTCCGCAGACTTTTACTGTTCCACTGTGGAGTTGTTATAACTATTTGTTTAAGAGTGAACGTTGCTGTTGAGTGGTTGCCCTCTCTTGTGGATCAGCAGTTTTGAATTAGGAGTGCTTGCATCTGGATCTTAGAACTCACTGACCAGGCATTTTAGTAAACGTGTTCCATAAAGGGCCGTTCAAGTATAAATGTACCAAATTTATAAACTAGCATCAAGCATTTTATACAACTAGAATCAAAAGTAGGTTTATATATATAAATTTTCCAAGCTTTTCAACTGAACCACCAACTCAAATATAAAGTAATTCTATCTAAGGTGCTTCACAGGATTGAGCTTATAAAATCAAACAAATTATTTGTTTTATTTCTTACGTCCCAGTCTTCTGGACTTTAACGGGTCATCTTTTTATTTATATAGTGAACCGGTTTTAATATATCATGTTTGTTTGCTTGATGAGGACAGCAAACGGCGTCACGATCAACCTGGATTTTACGATATGTACATTTTGCGTTTGTAGCTCGTAGATCTTGTGCTATAGCGTGATGAAGACCATACAGTTTACTTGTAGGGCCCATTCCACGCTGAAATCATCTCTCTTTTCTTCTGTAAGTCAATAACTTGCCTTGAGCTTAAGAAGGATGTGGGACAGTTGTTAAACTATCTAAATAAAGACTAGCATTATCCTTATTAGGATTTTTCGATCTTAGAAATAAAAAGTTTGTGTTATTCAATTGTAGCTTAGACCTTTCTTTGTGAAGTTTTCATTTATTAAAAACACGGAAGTATGGTAATAAAACATTAACATTGGTTGCTATCTAATAGATTTACTTAAGGTTAACACTCGTGTTCAGTTTAAATGTCGAACCTGTGTTTGTGTAAGGTTCAGCTGTAACAAAGGGTAAATTTTGATCTTCGAAAGTTCAGAACACATTACTGAACGAAGGTTTCAACCTTTGAGAGTACTAATTTGCATAATTTACTGATAACGTCACTGTAACTACTAGTTAATAATTTATTGAAGACCCTTTTATATTACAGGCAATTCATACAAAGGAAATAAAACATTCACATGTAGTTTTCAAATGCATTATATGGAACGTTAATAATATTTCTATATTTCAAATTCAAATAAAAATGTACGTTGTTTATGTACACGTGTGTGATGCTACGTGCGATATTCATATAATTACACATAGTAAGCTTGCATTGCAAGAGCACCCTATTACGGCCAATTAATTTAAGATACCCAAATTCTATATTTGACAGTCAACATTCCAAGCAGGTTAACAGTCGTAGTCTTTTTAACAAAGAATTGTTAATTAATTAGAAATAATTAATAAACATAATAAAAAAAAACAAATGGCAAAACAGGACGGAGTAACACTAACAGTTCGATTATAAAATAAATACGGACTTTCAACTATAACGAAAAGTTACAAGAGAGAGTGTTATCAGTCACTTTTTTTTAACAAAATTGTTGATTAATTAAACATACCCATTGTATAAAGGTTTCAGCCAAATTAATAAATAATAATGATAAATACATAATTAAAATTAACAAGTAAACCAGAACAGTGTAACAGTAACACTTCAAAGGACCTTCAAGTGCCGGATTTAGAGGGGGTGCAACCCATACATCAAGGGGCCTCAATTTTGAATCACCCTAGGAAGGGAACATTTAGTATCACAGTATTGCATGGGAGCTTCAAAGGGTCTAAATCCGGCCTTGCCTTCGGTTATAAGAAAAAGCTAGAGGAGAGAAAGTACGGTTGTGAAAGGGTTCCATTGTTTAACAAAACCATTCTCTTACACCTCGTACATTGGATATCCAGTACATTTTATTGAAACAATGCAGCTGTCCCCAGTGCTTCATCATAACGGCTTCAATGCATGGTAGGAGCTGCTACGTATCATGTTTTGGTGGAGAGTGTATATTTTTTTTTCTTCAATTCAACAACTTTAATTTAAGTAACTGTCATTATATAAATAAAACGATCCATGTGAATGACCTTTGATGTGTGATTACTATTCAAACATCGTCAAACGATTTCTGTTGACAAGAACAACAACAACAAAAAGAATGTGACACTTGTTATAGTGTGAACACCTTTTTCAAGCTTTCGAAGGATAATTATAATTAATTTACTTGCCATTAGACATTAGTATTAGGCCTATTATATTTTTAACACTGCATTCTATATCTAGTCTCTTAAGGATTTTCAAGAATTAGAAGAGTGTATAATAATAGTATTCCAACCACGCTATGTTCACCGTATCCATTGCCGACGACGCATTTCGCTGAATCCAGAACTCATCAGACCGATTGGGACACAACAAACATAATAGCGGTCGAAACACTATTTATATAAATTATTTATACAACAATCTGACACCTGACAAGTTGTCGAGCGTTTAGAACTACATTCGAATTTCTGGCTGACGAAGAAACCTTCGAACACAGCCCTAGTTTAAAGCAATGCTAGCTAGTATACAAGAAACAGCATAGTGTTCATTTGTTATTGATGTAATCTTATTAGAAATAGAGGTCACTCAGGTGTCGTCGTTAAACTTAGCTGTTGACATATCGTAGTGAATAAAAAATGAGAAAATAGAAATGAAAAATGAATAGGCAATAGTGTTATATACATATGTAATCATATATCTACTTATACAAATATATATATTGTAAATATTGGAAGCTAGAGAGACACAAAATGTGAAGTAAAGAATAAAAGTAACGTTATATGCATATATACATAATTTGTATGTATATAAGTCAAAATTAGGACACTGAATTATCATTGTAAAAATGTACGAAATGTTCATATCTAGAAAATAAAATATGCTTATATATAAAAAACTGTTAATGTGGATTAAATGTATAGTTATTTATTTTGTTGCCATTGTCACTCATGTTATGAGACTCAATATTTAATTATTTGATAAATATTTAATATTTAATTAACCTGTTCGGGCAGGTCATTTCCCAAAGGATGCGTAAGTTAGTAAACACTGAAATGTAAAACACCTAGATACTCAAACATCATGCTTTTGTAAAGAGATACCGTGACCATGAAATTCTAACTAAACAACTTCAACTCAAAACCTTCTACTGGAGCAACCATCTCGAAAAATTCTTCCATAGAAAGAACAAAAACTGCTCTTGTGAGAGACAGACTTTACAGAACGAGAAAATAAAAGCAAGTCTAATACGCGAAATTAGGAAATTAGAAAAAGATCTTCAGTTTTCATACTCCTTTTAATGGAAGCATTTTTATGAAAAAAAAAACAAAAACTACAAATAATCAAGATTAAAAACCTACAAGGAGAAAAGAACTTAGGAACGTAACGTAAAGAAGGGAAAACACATCAGGTAATAACATTTTAAAAGAAACATTGGCGATAAGGAACTTTTTGATGTACAGATATCCGTTTTGTCACAAAGGCTGAAGTTTATTTTCACACCAAACAATTTATCACTGATAAGTCTTATAAATTCCACAGAATAATTTGGCAACAAATGAATAGATAAAATTGAGGTATTGAACTGAAGGTTTAAAATCAAAGAAATGCTAAGAAAAGCAAAGCAAAAAAAGACTAATATATGTACAAAGCAGGTACAAAATAAACTAAAATCTACAAGGAGATCAGACTATTGTACAAGATCATACTATTGTAATTTTACCTACTGATAAAGGCAACTGTATAACTACGATCATTAAGACTAATGTTGAAAGCACGATTATACCCTACTAAATAAAATAAGGGTCAGGTCAAAGAAAAAAATCAACACATAATAAACTACCCCAAATAGTTTTCTCCTCATCTGTACGAGCTTCCCAAACTGGTTTGTTTGTTTTGTTTATAGTTAAGCACAAATCTGCACAATAGGCCATCTGTGCTCACCACGGGTATCGAAACCCGGTTTCTTGCGTTGTAAGTCTGCAGACATATCGTTGGACTACTAGGGGTAATAGGGATGGAGTCTCATTTCGTACAATTGCAAGTTTTATTGATTCATAAACTGACCACTTAGCTGGACATATTGCATATATATTGTCGCTCTAGTCAAGTAATATATCTCCTTTCATCAAGGACCCTTTTCATTTTAAAGTTAAAACTGGACAAACTGCAGCTTTCTGACCTCGATGTACTCCTGACATTCAGTGTAATATCCCAGTGAATGAATCTCTGTAAATTAGTTAAACTTGAAAAGTTGAAAATGACATCTTGTTGTTGTTGTTGTAAAACCGCACATATCTTTCTCTTGTACCTTTAAGTTTGTTTGCTGTTAGGCGCAAAGTTACACAGTGGCAACCACGGGTATCGAAACCCAGTTTTTAGCGTTATAAGTTTTCAGGTTTACCACTGAGTCACTGGGAAGGATACCTAAATAGTAAGATGTTAAGGTAGTACGATACTAAGCCCAACATTTTACTATTAGTATAGCCCCA
>NW_013665612.1:34549-38110 GCF_000517525.1 Limulus polyphemus
ACAAACGTTCATATTAAAATAAATATATAATAACAAATTCGTTACAGAAATGACATACTAAAATTACTTATTTGCTTATTTAATTACGGTCAAACTGAGAGGTGATGTTTTTGCTTATTGAAGATAAAACTTAATTACTTTACAATATGCATGAAGTATTTATAATGTCTTGAAATATATATGTGTGTATTAGTTGTCTTTGAAAATGTTAACTACTTACGACAAAAGGAGACTTGGTATATTAATAAATTTCCACGAAAGCTAGGCGTAAGAGTAAAAAAACAAATAAAATAAAGTAAATAATAACAAGTATCTTCAATGAGCTGAGCATGAAAGTTAGTTTTTGGTGCTCGATTACTTGATCTCAAAAAAGAAATATGAATCATTAAAGAGTAAGTCGAATGACAGGTAGGAACCTTAAAAATAAGTTATAGGACCTAAAACAGTCAGCTTTTTTGAATCTATGTCCTTGGATGTATGAAATTGTTATATGAAATTGATCAAAGTTAAAGCTCAAAACCAATGGCGTAAAATAAATGTGTCACAAGAAAAAATTCACTGTAATTACTTATAGTTACTTATGTACTTTAATGTTCATTAGCCAAGGGAACGGGCTTGGAAAAATCAGGTTGTGTCTATCTGTTGATATCTAACTGTCATTTGATTTTGTTAAAAATTAACTTATTACGAAATCGTCTCACAGTATTATATAACACTGGTCAACAACATTTTTGTATCTTACTAAACAAGTATCATTCTTTACTAATTTGAGGGCGCTGATTACAAAAATGAACTTATTTTTGCACAAAGGCTCCAGTTTTTCCAGTATAAGGGACGGTGGTACATGTGGGAGTAGGTCCAAGCTAGTGATCGTCATGCCTTATTCATATTTTCTCTAAAATCACTGGTTCTTATTGAATTGATACAGCTATTTACAGAATTAAACTTATTTTTTCATATAAAGTTTAGATTTTCAATATAAAGTGGGTAACAAGGAAATATGGGGCATGGGTAATGGGTATAAATTGGTGCTTTATTGCATGATATGATATTAAGTATGAAAAATATTCACGGTGTATATGTGAAGCTCTGAAAATGGTAGGCTTGCTGCTTGGAATGCAAAAAGATTTTACCAAGTACTACTGTTTTCTCTGCTTATGGGACATTACTTGAAGAGTGATTGGACAAGTTTTGGTGTCTGGAGAATAGAGTGTAAAATCAGACCATTAGTAGACCCAAAAAAAATTATTTTGCCACCTCTCCACATCAAATTAGATTTAATAAAGGATTATGTGAAGGTTCAATACCTTAGTGAGAAATTCCCCAGTATTAGTGACGCAAAGGTATTTCCATTGGGCCGCAGATCGGGTTAATACTCAAAGATGATCAGTTTTTCTATTTTTAAACAAGAAATAACTTCGAGCTTGAAAGTCTTTTAAAAGTTTATGCGAAAATTTCTTAAGTAACAACAAGTCAAGTGACTATCATTCCTTGGTTAAGAAACGTTAGCAGCCTATAAAGATCTTGGCGCACAGATGTCATTAAAAATATATTTTTGCATATTCATTTAGAGTTGTTTCTCTGAAAATCTTGGTGATGTCTCAGATGAGCATGGTGAACATTTTCACCAAGATATTACGATAATGGAAAAGAACTACCAGAGTAGATGGGACCCAGCTCTGTTGGAGGATTACTACTGGATGCTCAAGCGTGAAAGTGACTCAGTATTCAAGCAGAATTCAGATAAACATCACTTTTAACGGTTTTAAACCATACTTTGTAATAGTTTTATTCATAGAATAAAGTAAACTTTAATTCTCAATTTTATTTTATTTCTTTTTCTTATGCAACAGCCTATCAGTGATGACAAGCTATGTGGTATATGAGTCTCAAGGCAGGAGTGCAATATCTCAAAAAACCTGACCCGGTATGAAAAAACATTATAATTTTCGTAATCTACCCCCCCGAAATTAGCCAAAAACAGCTATTTCATAAACGATACAGAGAAAAAGTTTCTTTTTTGTTTCCCAGTGTAATCAAACATTACAGTTATAATATTTAGTTACTTCCAAGAACTATTGATTATTCTAACTTCACACAAAACGGTACAATGGATAACAGTTTTTGAGTGCTAGCCCATAAGAAAAAAATTACATAAGAACTCGCTTGATTGCGGAAACAAAAATATTTCTTGCAGATTTATTTGTTTCATTCTTCCTTCTAACTTTATAATAGTCAATCTACTTGTCTGAATCACAAGGTCTCCCTTGAGTGTATGTGAAAAAAACAAATGTAGTAGGTAATTTTTCTTCTTGTTTCATCATCTCTTAACATTTAATTAAAGTGTAGCAAACTAGCTTAATCGAGAAAGCGAACATAGCTTTTTTTCTTACATTAATAATGAAAAAGTACATGGTATATATATAAGGAGAGTTCGTTTGTTTGTTTAGTGGATTTCATGCAAAACTATACGAGAGCTACTACCTGTGCTAGAAGTCCCTAATTTTGAAGTGGTAGATTAATGAAAAGGCAGATAGTTAGCACCAATTCTTGGTATACTGTTGTCACATCGAATTATGGTATTTGACTACCATTCTTATAACGTACTCACGGCCCACAGTACCTTGACGTGAACCACGGAATCTCAGCTCTACATTACGGAACACTAACCATTGGACTGTGGTAGGCCCTATATATCGAGAAGAAAATAAAGTTTGTACTAAGTTTTCTAACTGTATGACTTGCCAGTGAATGGGTGATAAAAATATCTTATTATTCAAAAAGCCGTGGAACTTGTTCAATAAATCTACAAATGCTGTTCTGAGTAAATAAATATATATATTGGTACAGTTTTGTTTTAAATTTTCTACTAGTATGTTTAATCAAATTTATATTTCTCGATAATTTCAATGGCTATTTAGAAAGTCTATCTTTTTGTTGCTTTGTAGATTACATTTAATGTTGTTAAGCTCAGTTACACATTTATGAATTCCAAATGCTAATTTGGTCTCACTGAACATTGTTTATCAACTACTGTAGTAAAAGAGATTGTAGTGTGTATCCTAATAATTATATATACTCAATGCAGTTAAATGAGAGATATATATATTAAGGGAAAAAAATCAAGATACATTCATTATTTTTTGATCTGTTGTATAAAGTTTTATGTGGTTTTAAGAACCAAAAACACCATTAGATAAACTAAATGAGGCTATTTAATTTATCTTCTGAGTGCTCAAAGCAACGCCACTGGATAGATAATGTATTTCGGATGAGGTTGCAGATTTTGCTATCTGAAAAAGCAACAAACGAATCCAATCATTTTTTACCTCTTGAAACTTGTGTTCATCATTTAAATGCAGTGAATATCTTAGTATTCCTGTTGCGTTTCTTTTTGTACTTACTCCATCATAAACAACAAACAGTAACTTCAGGAGTTTCAAATCGTTTTTTTTTTATCTAACTAATTCAGTATTTAACTATTTGTTTTTCATTCTTAATGAAATTATCTTGTTTAAGTTTGTTTGTTTGTTTTCTAATTTCGCGCAAAGCTACACGGAG
>NW_013665612.1:39034-56201 GCF_000517525.1 Limulus polyphemus
CCTGGCCATGCCGGACCAGCTATTGTTTAAGGTATTTTACCTTTATCTTAGGCACTCAATAATTTAACTTTAGTAACTTCCAGATGTGGCAAGGTCTTTTAAAATCTACAATTACCAGATAGTCAATAAAATATGCCAGAAAAAAATTCTAGGAATAGACTAATAGTGAAAACAACGGCAACAACCGTAACTTGCTTTGCGTAAAATATCTAAACTGCTTCCCTAGTGATATACTTAATTTGCCATTTATTAATATTTAATATTCTTATATTCTTAATGCTGTGCTTAAATTTTTTACAGTTTATTACGTTTTACTTTTTACTTATGTGGTTTAAACGTGTTTCCAGGCTATCGATTCCTCATGATTTTACTGGAAATTAAAATAAATATTTCCCTATAAACATTCTGAAATACTCAAACCTAACACTACCGATTTTCGTCTAAAATTACATTTATGTGTGAACAATTGTGTGTTATACTACATATGGAAATGTACTTACTTTCCTAACTTTTATATTCTTATTAATGTGTACCAGTTTTATATACACGAGTGTTTCTAATAACAAAAAAAGTTATTAGAATATTAGATATTACGAAAAAATCTTCAAACATTGCGCACTTTGGTGTTTTAATGAAAACAGTTTCACATTAAAAACATCGATTGGAATTATTTCATCAGATAGCTTTCTCGTTTCAAAAATAATAAAGCTAATTATTATAATTGCAGCGGTAAGTCGATTGCAGCTAGATTCTAATTTAGGTTACAAAACCATTCCATGGATTTGTCATACAATGACTCATCGTCTCAAAATTACGACCGCAAATTCACAACGTGAAACAAGAAGAGTGTGAATTTGTCTGAAATCTTACATAAAGTAATCATTCTTTTACTGAACAATGCTGCTTTTAGCTCAGGAGAAATGATTACATTCATTTGGGTGTGCATTGTATGATACTACCTGCTCTAAAATCTGTTGGCAGAAACCATTTCGGAGGGTTTTAGTACCAGTAGTAGATCCATGTGACCATGCGTAAATATTTTAGATTTTGATTTGCAAGTATATAAAGAGAAATGCTTAAAAGTTACTGAAGTTAACTTGGAGAAATGGTTAGAGTTAGGACAAATAGAGCTATTCATGTTTAGCAAGATAACATAAATTAACATCTAGTAACTACATTGACTTAAGAAATAGCACTATCACTAATTGGAGTAACGGATTCAGCTCCCTTAGTATCCGTGAAAATGTTACTGGTAGAGCGACATGGGCGTAAAATTAAATCTTTTACACAAATACTTATTTCTCGACAAGGCTTAATATGTAACTTGCCTTTAAAATATAGAATCATAACAAATAACACGTTTGCAAGCTAGAATTTGTAAAACAAAAAAAAAAGACATCTGTGCATCTTATGAATAACATTTCTCTTCTTTGAAGCTTTTAATTTAACTTATTAACGCTTGAATCATTTGTTTAAGGATCAATGATTTTTCTCTATTTCATGTTTCTGTATATATTTCATAGAATTTATATACATATATATATAATCAGTACCTATTTTAATGCTATGAAACTCAACAAATAAATGAAATATTTGAAATGTTTGCTTATTTTTCAATAATGAATATAATACATATTTTATGAGAAAGTAACCTAGCCTAAATTTCATTTGTAGAATATAAATACAGAGAAAACGATTAAGCTATATTGAAAAATAATTTATTGAAACAATCGAAGAAAACTCATTGAGATGCATTTCAAGTTCTAATATATAAGTTTCCTTTTAATGTTATTTCATAATACCTAGAACAGTGAAACCATTTGAAACGTTAGAGAAGATACATATTATGTGTCTTAGCAATTAAACTTCAATAAAAGGAAGCAAAATCCATATATCCGTTAATTATCGTAAAATGACTGAATTGTTTACTTTCAGTGCATATAAAAATAAATATCAAGAATAAAATTATAATTAAAATTAGACAATATCTCCTTTTTTACGATTTTTATTGTAACGCATGAAAATCAGAATTGGTTAAAACTCACGTTATTACAGAAATTGTGTTATATACCTCTGTCATCTGAAATTATAAACTTTCCTCTATTGGCGCATTTGAAAAATGATGTATATACAAAAAACAAAATCTTCATAACATTCTGAGAAATGATATTTAGGAAACTTTCTTTTGAGCAATGCGCCCAATACGTTTTTAATGTTACGTGCTATCTAGATTCTCTAAAACAGTCCCATAATGTGTTACAATTTTTCATCATTTCTTCTTCTTTTGAAAATGAACAACATTACTTATCTTTAGTAGCCTTATTTTGCACACTTTGTACACATTTCTTTTCCCTTCAGAAAAATAACGAGTTTGTGAAAAATTTGTTTTCACGTAAAAATTGTAACAGTTTTTGACTTTGTTTATTTGAATTTGAATGAACCATTGTGGATAACAACTATAGAAATAAATGTTAAAATTGTATATTTTGTATAAGCTTTATAGGCTAATGTTTTTTCTTTATATGTATAAAACGCATTATGTATGAAAACATTTAAACCAGAAAATATAGATGTTTCGAAAGAAAGAAGTTTTGTAAAGTCGTGGATGCTTAGTTTGACTCCTGGGGATGAGTTATGATGGACATTTGGGTTTTATTTTTCGTCGAAATAGCTCACAGTAAAGGCATACTAACTTGAAGAATTCAATTCTTATAAATCTACTCAGACATACAGCCTTAGAAGAAAAATAAATAATTTTAAGGCTTGAAACGGCTCAGTTACATTCCTCAATATACTAGTATATATATGTTATATAGTGTTCTGTAGTGTATACAGCGGTTCTGTATTTTTTGTGATCTAATTATTAATAGCATGATAAACTATGATCCGGTTAAACTGACTTTACAAATACAAAAGCCAATTTATGACAGAAATCATGTAGAATGAAAAAGGTACATGAATCATGATTCAGGAAATTCGATAACCTGACTATCTTTAGAATATTATCTTTTCAAAGTGCTCAAGCTATTGTGTTTTGTGAACTGTATGTAATTGATTTATTTTAAACATATTTAAATATACGTATATAACTCTAACATACTGATAATGGGTACAGCCAGACATTTAAAAATATGAGAATATCTCTAAATAATCAAACATACAAAAACTTCCAATATAGATTCTTCCAAGCTTTTTATAAAGTAACTATATAGGTGTAACTGTACTCTATATAATAAAAGTTACTTGTTTTTTTTTCCATTTTTGAAGTAAGACTATTCTAATTAAGGAGGAATCAAACTTTCAAGCTTATATAAACAAGTTAAGCTCGTTGGTACCCTAAAAGTGATTCGTTTTTCTCATAAATTAGAGAATACTTTAATAAAACATTTATCTTTTTCTTTATTAGTCTTCAAGAATTGACTTGAAATTATTTAGTGTTAATATTATTGTATTATGTTCTCAACTTAAAACGTTATTGAGATATTAGTCAGAAAATATGATTATGGGAGGGAATTAAGAATATGATTTACTACAGTCTAACCATTTTACGTTTCTGTTATTTGGAGTATTGATTTATAACATTAACTATTTCTATTCATTTTGTTATATAGTATTGTTTTCGTTAATGTATATGCTATAATTTCGAATTACTTTAGTTCTGCTCTATGTAGTGTTTATCATCACAAGCTCTCAATAAATACTGATTTGAAAGCAGTAAAATATCTGGTTTAAATCAAATCATTAAGCTAACTTATTCTATGTATTATTTATAAATATTCATTCAGGGAACAAATTCGATGCCATTTCAACTATAATAGTTGTGCATTGTTAGAATGGTGGAATAAATGTATTTTTTTAACAAATTCAAATAAACATTTAAGTGTAAAAAATATTAAGTATCCTGGGTTTAGGCTAGAAATTTTTATTACGCAATCTGCCTCCTTGTAGCAACTCTTATAATATCACCGTAATTATACCATCTACAAAAGTTTGTCTTATTAATAACCATATAGATTGAGAAAAACATCACACAAAAAGGGAGAAACTTTAGAATCAAATAAAAAAATAGCCGAGATTAGTTTTAAACTGGTCTACTAGCTGTAGAGACAACAAGCACTTTGTAAAACAAGAGCATAAACGTGCACTGTTTACTTGCTCTAAAACTATAGTATTTTGACATTTTGAGAATTGTAACAGATATGCTAGAGCTTCCTTGTATGTACCTTTTTATCCACGAATAAGCAACTTTTTCATTTTCAAAACCACTTTAAGAAGATGTCATAATGCTTAGAAGCAATCAATGACAGTATTCCTGACAAATTAAATGTAACATATAATGAAATAGCATAAAGGCTTTCTACGAAAGCTTAAGAAAAAACAAGAGATTGAATTTAGACAACTTCTTAGGAATACTAATATGGAAATGTTCTCGGTACTGTATTGAAAAGGAAAAAAAAAGGTTTATAAATTAGATAAACAGTCGACTAGGTTATTAAAATATCATTAACTACATAAATTGCTACCTACCATTTATTTTAAAAAGAAAACCCATTGGTATGCATATCAAAGACTGTAATTTTTTTAAGTAAAGTTACACTCAATATATGAAGTGTAAATGAAATTCGAAATAATACAAAATGAAATATATCCTTGCACGTTTTAACAGACACCGTATTTATGAAGTCCTCTTTATATTAAAGATCAGTAAAGCGTCCGCATTTACATGAATGAAAACATGAATATTCTGTAAGAATTTGCAGTCCAAAAAATGATTTTTATTCACTTTTGCAGTCGTTGTGGAGAAGCTCAATGAAAAGGATACATCAAGTGATTAAAATAATTATTATTCCTGTCCAAATTGTGGTATTCCTGATTAGTTACTTCACATCAACATTGCCCCTTAGCACAAAATTTTGTAAAACATTAGACTGAATTTTAATCATTTAACAGCTTTTCGAACAAAAACAAGCGTATTATTTAGCTGATTAAATTATTTCATTTAATTTAAGAACGTCTTGTTTTGAGATAGTTAAAAATCACCTGCAATTGGTTCTAATATCTTCAATTTAGCCCAAAAGTTTCAAAGTGGATCATAAAAATATTCTCATTTTAGCAATAATACACCCCGTTTTATAATATCTGCGTTACTTGCTTTATTTCAAAGTATCTCAAAAAATTAATAACATTATATGGCACAGCAATGGTACTCAATAGCGTCGACTCACTAAAAATGTCAGTAGAAGCTGTTTTGGAATAAAACCTCTGGATCTCACACAACTCGTACTTGAAACTGTTATTCTTTGATTACAAAACAATATTTTTGTTTTTATCTCTAGGCCTTGTTTTTGACTTTTTCCTTTGGAGATATAATTTTATAATGATCACTGATATCAAGTCTCATAATAATAGCGAACATGACTCTAAGATGTTCCAAAGTTCTATGAAAATCACATTTAAAGAGAACCAAGTACCGTTTGGAGTTATTGATAAATTTAGACCGGAGCAGTTTTGGTCATTTTTGATTAATATATCAGGTATGTCTACTTGGCTTTATAAAACGACAAGCTTGGGCATTAAAATATAAGTAAACTTGCAAGGTTGAGCGAGAAAGTGACAAAGAAACAAGAAAAACGTTCTAAGTTCATATATTTATAACCTGATGATATTCGTTTACGTATTTTTGCAGTGTATAAATCAATATTCTAGTTTTGTAACATAAAAACTTGTTACGCATAAATTTGTTATTGTTCTTGTGACATTTTCTATAACTGGGAAAGTTACATAAAATTATATGGTAATAAATTACAATGTTCTTGCTATTTTCAGTAATTAAAATTGATTATATAAAACTTCGTAAGTTTAAGAAGATTACATGTCCAATATATAAACTTGATTAAATAACAAAAAATATGGTATACACTACTGTTAAATACTTAGCTTACGCTTTTCTTCAGAACATTTGACTTACGTAGTAGATCTGTTTCAGAAGTTTTACTAAAATCTACACAAATAGCTATTTTGAAATGATAGATTAAAGAAAAGATAACTAGCTAATCATTAGATTCCACCAAATAATGGGATCTCATCGACATGCTATTAGTGCTAACGAAACAATTTTTGTTAACATTATGTTAGTATTGAAATATATCATGAACTTTAACACCAACAACTTAAAGCACACATTTGACGCCCAATGGAAACTACTAAAATGATAGTTTTGACTTCCTGTGTCTGTGAAAGACTCGCTGAACTGACTGCAAACAAGCCACTGTTTGATTGGATTGAAACCTACGTTCTTAGAAACTACATGAAAAGTAAAAAAAGAAACTTATATCTACCTTAAATGTTTGTATTTCATCTTCCAAGAAACAAGATATTATATCTAACAATCAGCAAAATGAAAAGGAGTGTTTTATCTAACACAAATTGGAGTTTTATTATTTTGTCTCAACTGAAGTGCCATTCCTTACTTTATTTGATACATAAAATCGATTAACTAAAGATAATATATTATCGTGCTTCTATTCCCGTGTCAGCGGTAATTTTACGGACTTACAAGCTAAAGTCCGGAGTTCGATTCTCCGCGGTGGCCTGAGCGCAAATAGTCCATTGTGTAGCTTTGCGCTAGAAAACAAACAAACCCAATCCTACTACTGAAAAGCGTTGTATTAACTTACAATAAATAGAAAATGTTGAGAATGGATAATAATTTTGAAGTTTTTATTTTCCTACTTAAAACCTTTTTCATGTCTAATAGCAAGCGGAATGAAGAAAAGTCAGGTGCTAGTTTTCACTCGAAATTGTGGTTTAAAAAAATAACATTTTTTAAAGCTTTTGAACTGGTCTAGATTATTCGCTTTATCTCCACACGAACTTTAACGGCTGCTTTTTTCTCTTATACACTAGTTATTCTGGCATTCTCAAATTAGAAAAGAACCACTTTCTTTCCTTTTTCTCACAGTTTTCTGATTATTTTGGAATCACGCAATGTTCTTTGAAATAACAAACGTATTTATTTCTTATCAGGGTATTTTTAACACTAGCATACAAATAAGATAAGATATGTTTCTTAGTTTTTAGAAATACTTTCGAAAAATATTTTGAAAAAACGAAGTTTCATCAAACTTGCATTTATTTTCTTACTAAACGGATTTTTCTAGAAATGAATAAACTTAAAATGTTTTGTAATCATGAACAGTTTAATCTAAGTAATCATGTTTATTCTCAATATATTTCATTACAGAGATGCAATTGATCAATGGAATAAAATGCTACTAGCTGTATAAATTCAATAATGAGTAATGAAACTGTATTAATAGTTGCTGAGAGATGCTGTTTTCAGAGGTTGTTACTATATAATGCGATACACAACCAAAAGTGTCTAAGAAGAAGATATATTATTTTCACTACAATATCTCGCAATTATGTAACGTGGACTTGTTTTCTACTCGCTTTAGGTATTGAAGTAGGATATGACACGCCATCAATTTCTACAGTAAGTAGAACAAATTTAATCGAAATAAATGAACTAAAATAATCACTCGTGTAAATCATTTTACTCCATTTTGAATTATGTATACATACAATGTATGAAATATACTTAACTCACCTCTGGTTGGAAAAGAAGTGAACAGAATGTCATTATGCCATTCTTGACACGTTAAATTATTAAGTATGTGCTCAAAACCATAGTAACACTTGAAGTCATTATCATACTAAGATATGGAGGAATAGCTGTTCTAAAAACCCGGTAACATAAAGTCTCAAGTAAATGCCTTTTAATGACTTTCTGAAGTTCATCACTTAATTTGTTGGTTATATCACTGGATCGTCTATAAGATTTGCACAGATATATATGACATCTTTAATAATATCTGCAAACTACAAATCCTTATTTTGACTCCACCAAATGTAATTCTAGAGAATAGCATAGACCCAAAACAGGGGTTTGTAGTTTAAATAAATATGTCTACAGTATCTCCAGCCTTGTTTCCTTATTTTTTACGAACCTTATTTACAGGTTTTTAAATTCTCAATTTTGTATTTAACTTGTAATTATTAAAAACAAATTGATTATGCGATTTGTAAGATGATTGTTTGAGCCCTACAAATTCGGAGATGTAACTACACTACACTTATCACTGAATAAAATTGGAAAGGGCTGATATATGTATGCCTTTCAAAGGAGCATGATGAAACATGCTGGTCTTGTAGAATCTTTGTGATAAAAGTTTATTTCTTTGACCAGCTGTTCAAAAACATCTCTTATTTAGAGTCTATCAATTCTATAATTCTACAGGTAATGCATCTGTTCATGGAAAACGCTATATCTGTCAACTGCTAACAGCAGAATAAGAGAAAAGACGAATGAAATGGCCTGTGAAGTGCAACAGAATTCAGCCTGCAACGCAGATGACGATAATTTTAGATATTATTACGGTTCAACCTTACTGTATTTAGGATGATAGGCAACAATGATTATAAAAGCCGCTTATTTCAAGTGCAAATAGGAAAGCGTTGTTTCAGTGAAATTCACAGCACTAATGTGGAAAGTCATGGTTGGAAGAGGGTGATGTGGTCTCAAAAGTCATTCTTAATTTTGTCCTGTGCTAACGATAGAAGAGAGACGCGTAGAAAACCACGCGAGGCGATAGAGCCTACTGTTGTTTGTGAAACATTATAAGTTACAGGAAGTGAGGTAATGTAGGGAATAACGTTCTCGTGGCCGGGTTTGGTTTTTGTTTTCTGAAACATGAACAATAACATCTAGAATGACTTAATCGACGTTTCTTATCATGTCCTACCAGCATTTGTAAACTTCTACGCTAATGACGATAATGTGACAGTCCACAGCGCTTGTATCTAAGAAATTGGTTCAAACTATATGAAAGTGACTTGAGTCATCTTATATGACCAGTACAATCACCCTTAACGCTAATGAGCATCTTTGAAATGTATTTTACGTTGAATTTCTTATCCAATTGCAAACCGTTCTTCTTCACCAATTAGCTAAATAATATATATATATATATATATATATATACCGACTAGCACCTTATAGAATCTATATCAGTCTGACTTCAGGTTATTACCGATACGAAAATTGACCCAACCTTATATTACGAGAATGTTATGATAAAGCAAAGTAGAAAACCTTAGAACAAGAAACAAATTATAAGTTCCTTATCAATAGTCTTCTTATTGCACTACTGTTCTATAGATAACATGTGTTTTTACTGTTTTGTTGAATTTCGCGAAATATTACTTCGAGAGTTATCCGCTCGTAGTTGTCCCAAGTTTTGAAGTGATAGACTATAGGGAAGGCAACTAGTCAACATCACCCACCACTAGCTCATGGATTACTCTAATCGAATAGTGGGATTGATCGTCACATTATAACAACCCACGACTGAAAGGGCGAGTGTGTTCAGTATTGGTATTTTCGCCCACGACCCATAGATTGTGAATTGAACGCCCTAAAAACCACACCAATAAAAGATATATTAAACTGGAAAGTGTTGTGTAAGTGCAAACATAGAATTATGTTAAATATTGTTCTAATATGCTGACATCATAGCTTACAATTTACTGCAAGAAAAAATACAAACATTTTGAGACAAGGAAATTATTAGTAGGACAACAGAGAATAATTCACAACGACCCAGGTCTAATGCATCAGTCAGTCAGTCAGTTCTAGCTCATTTAGTAAATAGTTAAAACTTGTATCATTAACTCAAATTAACAGTTACTGTTTTTTTTTTAGACCATATACGTTTTGCTCTATATACTCTATTCCAAGAATTTCTCATACTTTTCTGTTAATATTCCCTTTCTTTTACCAAAATTAATCATGAAAAATACATAATATGGGTATAGAAATACTAATTATGCAACATGTTTCACTAGGTATTCCCGAGGACAATTCATATAAACATCTATGCATAAACTTTTATAACGATATTTAGGATTAAGTAATTCTAAGTGTGTCGATAAGTTGCTCATAAGTACATAAACTTTTATCCATCTTTTTCATACTTTTCCGCTAATACCGCCAATATTTGTTTACTCAATATACATATATATATTTACTCATATACATATATATGAGATATTCGAGTAACGATCTGATTGTGTTTCAGATATTCTAGTGAAGGGAAAACCTAGTTCGTTGAATTGTCTAACGTTTCATAAAAGCGTGTTGATCGAATTTATGCTAATTTGGATGTTCCATTCACGCAACATCTATATTACAAAAATCTGTTACAGTTACTCCTTTTCATCAGCTATTACACCCAAAATCGTAGATAAGGATTTATCAAACACTATACTTTTATTTTGTTTAATACAATTATGGTGTATCAACGTTAAAAATGAAAAGGTTTTGGTAAATGAATGCATTTTTTTAGAGACACCTGTATCGATCACCTGACGTTTCAAAGTAGAGATATAAAAATTAGGGCAGAGTTTCTTCATGAGAGACAAATGTCCATGCATATGGTAAAGAGTGTTTGTTTCTGAATTATTCAGAATAATTTGATAAATATAACACGAAGATTTGGCTATCATACTTCGATCATCGTCAGGTTCAGACTAAAGTTCCCTATTCTGAGTTATAAAAAACTGGATTTTACACGTCTGAAGAACGAACAGCTAAAATTTAGTTTCGTATTGTTAAAAAACATATAATGAAGAGAATCTGAGTAAAACAAATATACGTAAAATAATACTAAATTTAAAGTATTATAATCAAACTGCTAATATAATATAAATGATAATGAACGATAAGATGGGTTAAAAAAATTAAGAATTTTTCGAGTTTGTTCACTAAAACATGTCTTATCTTTTCAATTGAAAACTCGAAACCAAATTCAACAGATTATATGTGTCCATTTGAAATTAAGAATAATAACTGATTTTTTTTATTTCATAACTTCCCCATCTCTTTTACAGAAAGAATTATTAACTGCCCTAAACAACTTTTGCATAATGTTGGTGTAGTTAGAACACGTCAGCATAAAGAAAGTTTAATTGTTTTGTGGGAAAAATGAACTATTTTGTAAAACAAATTAAAACACCATTCTGTGTGATTATTCTAAGTTAGAATTTTTGAATGGTTTGCAAACGACATGTTGACAACACTTTTGTTATTTTCTGTTCGAAAGAATTTGTCGAATTTTTCCTCTCAACATTCAAGCTTAACATTTGCTTGTGAAACTGAAGAAAACCATTCACCTTCGTTTTTACATGTTCTTGTTTTTTTTTGAGATTATCAACGACTGTCTGCCTCCGTGTACCGAAAGAAAACTTTACTGCACTTTTTACTCAGTTTAAAAGCTTCTTTCTACAAACGTACTCTAGTTACGTATCTTATTACGCAATGTTTAACGATCACTCTATTTCAATTTTCACTCAGAAATAGTTTTTCTGCACGATTTGAGTACAAAAGAAGCTGACCAAAATATTCATGAATAAAAGAAATTCCCAATCCCAAAACCAGCTGTAGTTGCTAAATGCCCAATACTTCTTATACTTAGGTCAGTAGAGTACTTTTCTTTCTGAACAACATAAAACACTGATCAGCAAGTTTTATTTAAAGGTTAAGAAATAATATAACTTTCAATCCATCTTTCAGATTAAGCTTATTTTTTTTATATGAGCGACTCTTTCACCATTTCCTTGCGTTGATAAGTACTTTACAAATATATGTACAATGAAAAACTAAGTTATACTTCTCCATTCATCTGGGAGTATCCTTACAGACCAATGACGTAATTTTTAAATTCGTCTGATCCAGCCACAGAGAGAATAGAATAGCGTTCATCAGTGACACAATTCTAGGTAGTAACAAAACAGATAAAACTCCTAATGAAAAGTTTATTAAAAATAGTGACTGCCTTCTTTTAAATTTATCATAATCTTCTCTCGCCCTAATATTTTTTTTAATCTAATCTATCTCTCCTTATCACTTATTTTATATTAGCAGGAATATTTCGCGATTAACATAAGTATATTTATTGTCCCCTAGTATCGCACATTATGCCTTTTGCAACAATGCTGTACTACTTTTTCCTTTAAAAGGTACCCATTTAATTATCGAACATATATAATGTTTTTGAAGCAGCTAATGTTAGGATAATAGATATATTTTGTTACAACATTTCGTCTCTAGCCATAAGACGTGATCACTGATCACATACGGTATTTAAAGTATAAATACACTCAAATTACACATATATCCAATCAAATAATCATGACCATCACCGGAATGTTGAAAAGAGCAGCTCATTCCATGTAGCCACTCGGTAGCTTATCGGTAGGTCTGGTGGCTTATAATACTAGAAATTTAGTTTTTATACTCGCTGAGGGCAGAGCACAGATAGCCCATTGTGCAGTTCTGTGCTTAATCACAAAGAATGAAACGATTAACCACAATCAGATCCACTTCCACAAGGAAATAAGTTTCGTAAACATCTCTATTTTCTGCTGTTTTGATTTTACGATATTACTCTAAAAGTTACCCATTTATTTTATCAAGCGTATATTGCGTTTTTGAAACAGCTTTTCAGAGTATAGTAGATTTATTTGCGTACAACGTTTCGTCTCTAAAAGTGAAAAATGGTCACGTACAAAATTCAAAATACAAATTCATTCAAATTACATATGCATCCAATCAAAGAATTCGTGCTTCAACGATGAATAGACGTTGACCTTCAAAGGTTCGGAACATATTACTGAACGAAGGCTCGAATCCTTTATAGTATTAATTTACACAATTTACTGATGACGTCACTATAACTACAAGTTTATATATGATTTAAAACATTTTTATTTTAAATGTAGTCCATATAAATAGAATAAAACATTCCCTTGTAATTAAACAAATTCATTATATACAACAGTAATTATTTCTTAAACTTTAAATAAAAATGAAAAAAATGCACGTTGCTTATGTACACGTATTTGATGCTGTATGTTATATTCGTACAATTCTTGTTTCTTGTTAAACACACAAGGCTACACAATGGACTATCCGTGCTCTGCCCATCGCATGTATCGAAACCCGATTTCTAGTATTATAATCCCTAAGACTAACCGATGAGCCACCTGGGGGCGCTACGTATAGAAAGCTTGTATTCCTAGAGCACTCTATTGCGGCCAATTAAATAAATGTAAGCAAATCTTTATTTAGATATTACCATTCCAGCGGTATGTATGCAGACTTACAACGCTAGAAACCGGGTTTCGATACCCGTGGTGGGCAGAGCACAGATAGCCCTTGTGTAGTTTTGTGCATAATTAAAAACAAACAAACAAACAAGCGCTATCTGTCCTCTGCCTACCGCGGATTTCGAAAACAGGTTTATAGCACTGTAAGTCCACAAGCGTTCTGCTGTGCTACCAGGAGGGGACATAATTTGTCATACTTATCGCTGAGCCAGTGGGGAGGAAGGGAGGCAACGAAATAATCTAGCAAAAACCATTAAGCGTAGAAGACTACAAAACCCATATATAATGGTAGAAAGCAGATCCAGAAGAATGATAGATGAGATAACTAAAAAACATACAAGAAAATTAATTCATTGGGTAAACAAGCATGGAAAAAAAATAAGAAACGAAGAACCAGAAGATAAAGCAAAAAAAGAAAATTTTCTATCAAACTTATATAAAGTTAACTAAAACTTAAGTTAGTGTTCTCAGAAAAAGTTTGAAATTTTCCATAATATCAAAGGAATTGTCAGTTAAAAAAATAAAATGTGACTTTGAAGAACTAAGTTGAAAATAAATCGTCATAAACGAATTGGAAAATATGAAAAACTGAAATGAAAAAGAAGGGACAATTATTGAAAAGTAAACAACGCAAGAGAAGAAACTAAACAAGATTTGTATAAAAGTAAATATTTCAAAAATAACAAATATTTTCCTAAGAAATCAAAATAAAGAAAACATAACTGACTTTCTAAATGAATTTTCAATGAAAAAATAGTAGTAAAGAATAGAAAAGAGCTTTAAAGAATATAACACAAATGAAAGAAATAGTTTTCACAATAGCTAATATGGCAATATTGTTGTGATATTATTAAAAAGAGAATACGAAGAAAAAAGTCGTTGAAACTCTACAGAAATGGAAAAGTAGAATAAGACCTTAATGTAATAAACATTGATCAACATTGACCTTTAGTTATCTTTAAGAAGCAGAAACGCAAGAATATTACAATTATATGGAGCACCAAAGTTAGATATATATAACGAATCTTACTCAACGAGACCAATCCTATCAACATATGATGGCTTCAATTACAAATTAAGCAAATGGTTAGCTTGGCTCTCAAAACGAAACACAAAAAATTGAAAAGATGAGTTGTACACAAACTCATACAACGTAGAAAACAAACTAAAAAGAGAAAATGTTAATAGTAATATACGTACCTTTAGTATAGAGTCAATGTACACTCAAGTACTGGTAAAGAAGTCATTGAAATTGCACTAAATAAAATAAACAACAATGGAACTAAAGAAGCTTTATAGAAGATATGAAACAACTACTGGACTAAGGAACTAGCAACTGTTTTATGTTTGAAAAAAACTTTGTACGGAGACGAGGCTTTCGAATAGGAGTCCTATTATCTCCAATATTAGCAACACCGTTCCTCATCAGCATAGAGACAAAGGCCATGGCCATTAATGCAACTATGTGTCCACCACTTTTTCTGGTAGGGTTATGTTGATGATATCATAAGTGACTTTCAGGAAGAAGGAGAAAAGATATGATTCTTGTGAACACATTAATAAACAATATAAAGACATAAAATTTGCAATAAAAAAGAAGTAAATGGTTGTATAATCTTCCTAAACGTAATGAAAAAGAAATATCCAACTTAAAAATTCACAAAAAAGAAGACACATGATGGAACTCATATAAACGTGTCTTCACCGTATGATTAAAAAGTAAAAATCGGAACACCTTATTTGTTTGTTGTTAAGCACAAATCTACACAATGGGCTATTTGTGCTGTGCCTACCCCGGGCACCACGAGTATTGAAATTATATTTTAAGTGCCCATAGAATTATCGCTGAGCCATTGAAGAGTAAATCGAAACATTAAAAGGAAGTACAATAACAGCACACTTAGACCTGCATCAATGAAAACGTGAAAAACGTAATTCAAAACGTAAAACTAAATATCAGTAATATCTTTGAGACGTAATTGATAACCTAATGAAGAAAATAATAAACCAAGAAAAATTAACAAAAACAAGGACGGCAAGAAAGCTCACCTAAACGCTCAATTTGAAAAAATGAAAGCAAAATATTTATGGTTTGGTTATAGTACAAACTAAGTAAAAACCCAAATTATACGTACAAAACAAAATAGTAACTAAACCAGGAACGAATATCAAAACTTTCCTACAACAACTGTATAATAATGAAAGATATAGTAATGGCAGAGAGTATAAAATAAAAAAAGTATAGACAGAAAATGTTTCTGTATAGGAGAACTAGGTAGGACAATTACGACTAGATGCTTTATTTGTTGTTACGCACAAAGCTACACAATGTGATATGTGTACTGTATCCAACATGTGTATTGAAACCCGATTTTTAGCGTTATAAGCCGCCAAACATATTACTGAGCCACTGGGGGACACAACTAGATGCAAGAAACACGAAAGATGAAAAGAATGGAATGTAAATGAATATATTTTTGAAAAATAACGCAAAATAGATTTCAGAAAACTAAATCTATTAGAAGTTAGCAAAAACAAACTAATAGAAGCATTTAGAAAGATAGAATTAAAAACTAAAAGGAGCACCATTTTATTTGTATCAAGCTGTTTACATAACAAAACTAAAAACAGCTACAGTTAATATCATCTTATACACAATTATATGATTGAACGTACAAGGAATTTGAAGGTATTTTCACAATTAATGTTGCACGTGATCATGTCTCACTGATAGAGACGAAACGTTGTACCCAAACGAATCTACTATCCCATCAACAGCTATTTCAAAAACTTTAAATACTATATTATGTCATTATTATTTTACTCTCTTCTGGCACTTAGAACACAACTTTGTATTATTTTATTTTATTTGAGTCCTGAGGCCGCTTACAACAGTTAGGGCACCTGAGTTATACAGTTAGGGTATGCATAATCGGTGATTCTGGGTCAGATTTTACCTCAGGTTACTATTTTACCAACGAATGGTGGGATTGTCAGTCACACTATAATGCCCCAAGGCTGAAAAGGTGAGTATGTTTGGCGAAGGGAATTCGAACCGTCAAGTTTTTTTTCGCACATTTTGAAATTACTACTATTTGTCTTGTTTCTTCCGCGACCAATGATAGTAAAATGAAAATAAAACCTAGTATTTTTTTATTACTAGCATTTTAGTAGTGAGAAAATCATGAGATATTTTGCCTTTTTTATCAGTTTTCCTTAAAAAAAAACAGTTAGTTATGAAAACTTACCCTCAATTGGCATGTGTTTTAAGCCTGCTTGCAGATACAGTATTTCTTCAGGTATAAGAATAGAATACTTATCTTCAAAACTTCTAATGTACTATATGAATAAAAATCCCCTCCCCAGTGGCACAGCGGTATGTCTGCGGAGTTACAACGCTAGAATCCGAGTTTCGATACCCGTGGTGAGCAGAGCAGAGATAGTCCATTGTGTAGCATTGTGCTTAATTACAAACAAGTAAACAAACAAACACATGAATATAAATGCCCTATATGTTATTTAGGTTATATTCGACCCACAACTAGGTGGTTAACATGCAAATTGATGAGTGTGATGAACCTATGCGTAGAGAAAAATCTAAAATCCTTATAGAGGCAAACAGGAAACAGGAGTTGCGTGTATTGATCAATAAAAGTTTCTATGTTTTCAAAGTCAATTGGTACCCTTTTATAGAAAGTAAAATCGACCATGCTTTTCCCGATTGTCATTTGTTATTGAAAGTCCGAGAAGTGTGTGTTGAATTGTTATTAATATGAAAAAAAGGGAAAGTTCAAGACAACAAAAATATCCAATTGAAGATACAAATTTGCCTGTTTATTTGCTATTTCATGTTCTTTACAAAAGTTATTCGTTATCAACCTTTTCATCACTGGGTAGAAGTGTTTGTTTGTTTTTTATTTAATTTCGCGCAAAGCTACAC
>NW_013665612.1:57201-61597 GCF_000517525.1 Limulus polyphemus
CCCACCGTTAACTCTTGGGCTACTCTTTTACCAACGAATAATGGGATTGCCGTCACATTATAACGCCCCCACGGCTGAAAGAGCGAGCATGTTTGGTGGGATTGGAATTCGAACCCGCGACCCTCAGATTGCGAGTCGAGCGCCCTAACCACCTGAGGCTAGAACTTCAAGAATGTGACATAAAAGTTTAATTTTTTAATTTTTCTCGTGCAAATTAACTTATTTGAAAAACAAAAAAGAATCTATACAATTATACTACATTTGTAACACTATGTAATTGTATATAACAAATTTCATGATAATTACAGAGTGAAAAATAAGGTTGAACAGAATTTAAATCCGTGATCCTGGATACTAGACAAATGGTTTAACCAACCAAATCATTAAGATGTTAAGTGCCGGAATTATTTGTTTGCATCATATTTTTTAGCAAAGCTTCACAAAAAGGTTTCTACGAATAGCTATCTCTAATTTTGAACTGATAGGCTAGAAGAAAAGCAGTTAGTCAAGAGCACTTATCACCAATTATTGGGCTACTTATGTTTCACTGAAGACTAAAATACTTTCGTTACCCTTATAGCGACCCCACGCCCTCAAATTTCAAAGCGCGTTTTTTTTTTTTTAACGGGCTGTGAATCACAAACCCTCGGATTCACAGTCATAACACACTAACCATTCGGCCACGCCTCGCCTAGAATTTTGCAGTTTTTCGTTTCAGAATATAAGACGTATTCTAAAGATAACAAAACATGGTCAAATACATAGAGCAAACTTTACATAAATATATGAAATGGTAGGTTTAGTTGTGTCGATGCATAGACTGGTTTTGAAAAAAACTTACAAGATCCTAAAAACAAATTATTGGTAAATTCTTTAATTATAATTATTTCAGATTAGCATGATGTACTTAATAAAATCATTTGTGTGCTTTTCTTTCTTTATAAATATGTAAATATTTTTATTTTCAAATAACTTATACAACCTAAAGATTTCAGTTATTTTAAGAAAGAGTTGACCTGGAAATACAGTACGTTACTCCAAAATATATTCAATGTTTTTTACTTTTTTCTAAACTTTAACTAACTAAATTCTGGATTTTTATCGAGAACCAACCTTTGAAGTATTTTTTTGATAAATACACAGCAAGACTTATCAAAATACTGGAATGAAAGCAAGAGTTAAACACGCTATTTTAGATAAGATTCAAAAAATAAAATATGAAAAAATATATAATAAAAAAGGGGAGTGTGATTAGTATGAAAATCAGTATTAATTAGAAAGATCAACAACAAAATTACTCAGTTTGAGAATATATATAATCTCAAATAATAATAAAAAATCCTTAAAATGATAATTAAACTAACTCGTAGAAATCAATGTAAGAGGAGGCGCAACGAAAAGAAGAACTGCATTAAACTATCATTTTAAGGAACCGTAATGCTTAAATCCGGACCTTGATTTATTCAACTGGGATGGATTGCCTTGAGAGTATCAATCCACTGAGCCTTTATGTGCGGCTCTTTTGCTTCTCTTGAAGTACTACTCTAGGGCAGAAAGAGTGAAGCATTATTGATGTAATTGCCAACTAGAATGAAATGTTGAACCGTCAGAAGTTTTTATATTAAAACATTACTGTTATTGAACCTAACCCTAGTAATTTGAAATTATTTTATCCAAATATTCTAAGAAAATTTTAAAACCAAATCATATCTTTTAAATGACTAATGACATTCTCTTTTAATTAATTAAAGAAAAAATAAAAACAGATAGCAAAAAATATACATATAATTTGATGAGAAAATCTCTTCGAAAAATACTTTTTTATATAGTTATGAACTATATGCTTAAAAAAGTATGTACATATATATATATATATATATATTCACAACCACCCCAATATATAACAGTACCTACCTACATAAGATGTATATAAATAAAAGTATTATTAGTATACTGCACATGTATACATAATTTATGCATATTTATATATATAAACATTAAAACACAAATACTATAATGAATAAATGTAGTTTTCAATTAGGTACGCCTTTTGAACAGCGTTTTCGGCTGCTAACCCAATAACACCCCACTCGGTTCGCATGGTTAGCATTTGTAGGTTAGAAGCTAGTCACATCACTAAGTGCTGATGTAAAATCAACCGTTTTCTAAGTATTAATATAAAAACAGCGAATTAAAATTGTCACATATATTTTTGCAAACAATAAAGACTAGTACAATCACATTACACCTGTATCTTTATTATTCCTACTTTAAAAATATTAAGTGTTACGTATTGCAATTTTAAATAGCCTGAACTGAGTGAAATTGTAACTTAGATTTATTGTTAAATACAGGCCGATATATATCCAATTTATGATAATTGCCTACAAGATTGATACACACAGTTTTCTTTTATTCAATACAAATATATTTTAATATACAAAGAATAATACAATTTACAATAATGGTTATTACAAACAATGATTTATATATACAAAAGTTTTACAAGTTAATTTCGAGTTAATGTAGGTACAATTCACTTAATAGGGAGCTAGCAAACGCATTGTGTGTTGCCTCATTCTCTTTTTTTTCTCTCTCAAACACCAACCATCGGACATAATATGACCAGGTTTTTACAAAAATGTCAGACAAGCCTTGATGGTTTTAATGAAGTTTTATCCTGACTGTCGGAATATTTCGAACTAGAGGAGCTGGATTTCTTAGAAGGATACTCAACGCTAGTGGATTGAATAGATACAGGTTTTTGTTGAGATGGTAAGAATTTATTTTTATGAAAAGTGGTTTTATGTGTTAAAGTGTAATCATCGGAAAGAGTAGCTGCTTCATGTAGTGTTTCAATTCTCTTTTTATCTACGTTTTGAGATCTTCACGTGCACAATGTTTTATATTCCTCAATTAAACATAATTGTCTTAGTTTGTCGAAAATATTGCCAATATGCATAGAATTACATTATAGATCAACATAAGCCTTATTTTCGTGGGCAAATTCCATATAAGTTTGATTATCTTGTTTGCGATAACCTCGAAACTTTTGGAGATAAGCCTCTGGTACTAACTCATATGCTTTGAGAATAGCTGCTTTAACCTTATCATAATTCATACAGTCTTCTAGAGAGAGAGCGGCATAAGCTTCTTGTGCTTTACCAGTTAAAACACTTTGTAATAATAATGACCATTTTTCGGTGGGCCGTTCCATGGTTTGGGCAACCTTCTCAAAATGTTGGTAAATATTCATCAACTCATTTTCATTGAACAGTGGTATTTTAACATATCGATTAAGTTCAAAGTTATCATTTTGCCTAGGTCGATCGGAGTTGAGCCTAATTTCTCTTTCGTTTTCAACGCGAGCTTTTTCGGACGCGAGACGTTTATCTTCTTTTTCAGGTTCGACATGAATTTGTTTTTTTTCTCTTTTTCGGCTTCGAGAGGAGCTTATTCCTTCTAGGTGTCTATATGAGCCTTTTCAGCATCAAGGAGTTTATAATCTCTTATAACTTTGATATGAACTTGTTCAAACTCGATTTGTTTAAGTTTTAGCTGCATCTCTAACTTATCTTTATCATTAAACCTTTATTGGCTAGTGGGACGCTAAAGTATTCCCCTAATGCTTCCTCAGACAACAAATCATTATCGACCAGTATTTCAATGATAGGCTTTTTTAGTTCATTTTTTCTCATTTATTTCTTAACTTCTATTTCTAAAACTTTGGCAATTTTGAGAAATTCATTTTTGTTATATCTTTCTAGTTGTTCGAGGTAGGGTGATTCAAGAAAATCTTGATAAGCAGACATGATCAAATCTTATTTGCTGTGATAGATATAAATTGAATTATGATACAAATATTAATTTAGATCGAATTTTGTCTTTGATTTAGATCTCGGACACGAGCCTCCAGTTTATTATGTTATGTATTACACTTTCGAATAGAGTAAAACTGGGTTAACTTGTAATTTAGGTTTAGTAGTAAATTAATGCCGATATATATATGTCCAATTTATGATATTTACCAACAAGATTGATATACACACAGTTTTCTTTTTTAATACAAATACATTTTAATATACAAATAATAATAATACAATTTACAATAACAATTATTACAAAGAGTTATTACAAACAATCATTTATATACAAAAGTTTTAAAACCTACAAACAATATCGAGTCTTCTTTTTGGTCTGGAACTTCCTTGATGTCTTATCGAGGGTTCACGATGAGCGTGTTAATTTCGAGTTGATGTAGGGACAATACACTTAATAGGGAGCTACCTAGCTCTATGGTCTTCGCTGATCACACACCGATTTTTCCTACCAGTGACGTTAGGTAATGTTTTCGTAAAAGTACTAATGTCCGATGTGAATCCACTGAAGTTGAATA
>NW_013665612.1:62509-69567 GCF_000517525.1 Limulus polyphemus
AATTCATTTTTTCTGAAAAGGTGGTGTCTATTTACTTGTGACCACGATGTGTGCATATATTGTTGACTCCTACACTCGAGAATCTTCTACAACTTTAGATAATAGGCGGGAATTTCGAAATACAGATTTAGCAGTATAAGTTGTGTACATTTATAAATATAAACTTAGCTTAAACAAATATCGATATTAAAATAGATATATAATAGTAAATCCATCACATAAGTAAGCTAATCTATTTCATTAAATAGCTGATTCACATATACAAAAAAGATAACTTACATTAGTGCTCCCCAATGGCACAGCGGTATGTCTGCGGACCTACAACGCTAGAAACCGGGATTCGATACCCGTGGTGGGCAGAGCACAGATAACCCATTGTGCAGCCTTGTGCTTAATTTGTGTTGTTAAGTATACCTCAAATAATATATAACACAACGAGTGACAAACTTGACGAATAATTCCGAAAATAAAAACTTTATATTTTACTGGTTGTTTTGTTTGTAGAAAACGTAGTAGTGTTACTCAATGTTATAAAATATCAAACAACACCACCAGTTGTTTCTGGAAGATATTCGGTTGATTTGTCTAAGTGCTTTGCACCCACAGAGTATTACTCTCTATAGATTCACTATTGTTTTTTTCTTGCTTTGTTTCCAGAGCATATCTGTCTAGTGTTGGGTCCTGGGAGTACAGAGATTAGTTTGTGTATTGCAACTGAAATATTATTGCCCGATATCTAATGTTGGTAAAATCCTTCCGGATTTGTTTACGTATGAGACTAGTAAGCAAGTTTCTGAGATATATTCTGTTGTTGTTGTTTTTGTGTGTGTGTGTGCTATGATTATTTTATAAATTTTGAAATGAGCTATGGTGATAGAAAAATATTTTTTGTTGCTAGGTTTTTTTCATGAGGAATAAAAACAAATTTTGCAGGCGGTTAATGTCAGTATATTTTGGTGCTGCTATTGAGAAAAAACATAGACAGTATTTGTTGTTGAATTAAAAATTCCTTTTTTAAACAAAAGCGAATTGGCTTTAAACTGATTGAAAATAATTATTGTCGGCCAGCTATATGCAACATTAAAATAGCTTTCTATTTGCATAATGATAATATTGTATAGCATTTATTCCTATAACTCATTTTTTTTCTTTAATGTGAAAGTCTATATGGAGCTAATATGGTTCCAAATGATGAGAGAATCCAGCTATATTTTATATATATAATTATATTTTAAGTGTTCGAGCTTTATCGATTTTTAGTGATATTTGCTCATAAGATCACATACCTCTTTAAAGTACAATTTGTTAGAATTATTTTGTTACTGATGCACAAAGCTAAAGAAAAATTAGAAAAAGACTGAAATAATAGTTTTGTCAACGAATTGTTAATCTTATTTCAAGTAGGCATTGATGTTAAAAAGCCACGTGCACAATTAATGATATTACGTGTTGAAACAAATACTCCCAGTTTCTGTATATCTATACTTAAGAATATAAATCTTATCAATTCACTAGACAAACACCAATAGCTCTTGACATGAAATTAATTATATAAACCATTAAACAAAGGCATGTACAAGTGCAACAGTATGAATATTTTGATAAACAGTATAAAAATAAAGAATATTATGTCCGAGAACTCAACAAGTTAGCAATTTAACAAATATATCAAGCTCAAATTGTCACAAAATAAATATGACATTCACTCATTAAAGTGTAAATAACGAAACGAAATTATTTGCAATCGTGAAGTATAAGCATACCATACGTATACACACACACACACTTATATATATATAGATAATGAGGTTACTTTATACTAAATCTATTTTGGATCCTTACCACGTTATTACACTCTATGCCGTCATGTCCTCTCATTCTTTTTCGTCCAAATAACCTCACCACGATAAAAGAAGGGTATTCCAACGTTCATTTCAATAGCCCGATCGCACATAAATACATAAGCAATGCGTCCAGTGACGAATGAAATAGCATGGATATCAGTTTCATTCTACATTTGCTTGATGTATGCGACGGTTGAACGGAAATACTATGGAAACAGCTTGTGTACATGTAATTTTGTCAATTTTCCAGAAGGAGATCCTCCTTGATTATGTTACGTATTATTTTATAGGATAGTTGGACGGGGTTTTCCACTGCGCTTTGTTGTCGTGGATCCTTACATTTTACAAGACAACGCACTTTATTTACCACGACTAAGATATGACTTCTTGCAAGTCCTTTTTAAATGGTACTGGTGTTCCAAGCTGATTCAACTCCTTTCTTTTCTAATGCAATTAAGTGTAAGAGATATCTTCGTCTTATAAATTCTAAATTCCCGATCTTAACATGTCTTTATGATTTGAGTGTATGAATATTTTACGTTGAAAGGGCTGTTACACACCCTTCCTCAAAACAATAAATTTTTGGTGGCATCATACTAACTAAGTAACTTGCAACAATTTCAGAAATATTTCTGATAATATCGTTCCATCGCAACTCTTTTCGGCTGGGGTGGTCGCAAAGTTTGATGAGTTGCTTATTTAAAATCGATCTATATAATGTACTTAACCCTCATTATTTTATAATTATTTGTTTATTAACGAAAATTTTCTTATACAACACGAATCAACATTTAACAAGAGGGAATCCTCAATAGCCGCGGCACTTGAAATTCTTTTGGCAGGATTAGAGTAAATTAATCTGCGAGACCCCTTTTTTTCCTTATTGTTAGCTATATTTTGTGCGCCAGCATTACTAAGAGTAAGGCGCGCGTATACCAGATTCAATTTTATTACTCATCAGGATCTCTTCTAGCCTACCCTCAAATTGAAATTCATTTAGGCAAGATGAAAGTAAATTAATCTATGAGACCGTGGGCGTGATCAAATACATCAATCGAATGGGTTTGACCTCCTGAGTCCAAAACTGTAATTATATCTCAAATCGGTAAAGAGATGCCGGAACTTTGAGCTAAATGTTTATATATTTGAAATTAACAAAACAAACTCGGAGTCGTTCTGTGAGCCTCTATGCCGCGGCTAATAAAATTAAGCTTGATTGTTGAAAACAATCTTACCTGTAATCGTAGATTACTACATAAAGCCATAAGTAGTCATTCAAGGTAATGAAAGACATTATTTTTGTATTTTGTATAAACATGCTGCCCGATAACAGACAAATTAAGAATGGCAAAACTTGGAAAATATTGACCAGATCATTTCTAGAGTATTGTAAAAACCTGGATTTTTTTCCTAATAATATATGAAATAAAATATTTAACGTCATATCTTTTAGTGTCTAAAATATACTTTAACGATTAATTTAGAATAATATTATTCTAGGCATTCGAAAAAATATGGAGATAGTCAATGTCCAAAAATATACTTATTTTTTTTTAGAAAAATGGGAGGTTAGATCAACTGCGATGGTAGTACGTCTTCTATACTAAAACAGGATGATAAACATTAAATACCAATTAAAAAAAAAGTCGGTGTTCTAGTTTGAGACGAATACGAATGAGCTATGTAAGTTACAATTAATAGAATAAAAAACAAACGACTTATTCTCACATGTGAATCTCAAATTTAGTCAGTTAGAACTTCGGTACACATATCTAGAGTCCTTAATAGTATTTTCTATATTATAATCATAGTGTAGAATAGCTTAGATTTATCTAATTATTCATTATTTTCTGGTAGAAGTGCAAAGAAAAGGGGTATTCTGATACACGAAGTATTATAATACTATACTTTAAAAATCTTATTTATATGCCTTCCAGTGGCACAGCAGTATGTCTGCGGACATACAACGCTCGAATCCGGGTTTCGATACCCGTGATGGGCAGAGCAGAAATAGCCTATTGTATAGTTTTGTGCTTAATTACAAACAAACAAATCTTAGTTATATTTTCAAGTACTAGTCATACGTATATATATTGTTTTCCGAATTGTTTCAACGGTAGTGTATTTAAGGTTATTTTTCATTTTCCAGAACATTTTGAAAGATTTTACTCACTCAAACTTGACGAAGAACTAAATCACATATCTTCTTTTTGGCTCGTCTGAGGATATATATTGCTTCGCAGAACTGAAAAAGTTAATTTGACGTAAGCTGCTGCCCCTTAATCAATCTTTTGCCCTTTTTATATTTCGAAAAATAAAGATAATAGAAATATTTCATTTTATTTCGCGAAAGAACAGATTTGTCATTCTTTCTTCGAAGCTATTTTTTTTGTCAATAGGCCTATTGTATACAAAAATATGTGAATTGACTTAAAACAATCAAACGTATTGCCATAAAATTATGCTATCAAGTTAATAAAAATATAATTATAGAAGCGAATATATTTCAAAAATAGAAGTCAGATTGGAAGTTATACATGGCGTACACAATAATATAACTAGGTCGCTCGACTCGCAATTTGCTGGTCGCGGGTCCGAATCTCCCGTCCCACCAAACATGCTCACCCTTTCAGCCGCGGGGGAGTTATATTGTGACGGTCAATTCCACTATTTGTTAGTAAAAGAGTAGCCTAAGAGTTGGCGGTGGGTAGTGATGACTAGCTGTTTTCCTTCTAGTCTTTCACTGCTAAATTAGGGACGGCTAGAGCATATTGTCCTCGTGTTACTGCGCGAAATTCAAAACAAACCCTAAATAATATAACTTATATATACATATACACATTTTCCCCTAAAGATACATATATGAATTTAAGTTCGCTAGTTTTAACGTTTTCGCCAACGATATATTAGTCTACAATGTTTTATTCTACTACAGAAAACTGCAAATGTTTGATAGGTTTGTACATAGTTTTTGATATATAAAGCTAAGATCCAACCTTGGCATGATAGTTTCTATATTGTAGAACAACAACCATAAAAAAACAAAACAAAAAGCTTTCCTTCTTGTTGGTTACTGAGGGATTATTTACTTTCAGAAATATTACAGGAATTTAGAATCCAATTTTGAATTCAGTGCAAAAATGCTTTGGGGAAAGATATTGGAAAATAAAATATCTAGCTTTATAAACAATTAAGCATAAAATATAAGTAATTCAGCACAGTGACGTTGGTCTTTGAAAATGTATCATGCTTGCTAAGTTATTTATCAGATATATAAGCTTATTTGTAGGGTCAGACAAGGGAAGTTCAAGAGTTGGCAGTGGTTGATGTTTACTAGTTGTCTATCCCATAGCCAGTTAGTTCAAAATTAGGGACGGATGGTGCAGATAGCTGTACGCGAATATCCGAGAAAAATATACAAAAATCAAGGAAATATATTTCCTGTTATGAAACAAGTAATCATTATACTCTACAATTTTATAACGGCACATTCGCTTTATTTTACAACGTTACTAATGTTCATCTCAATTTCAACGAAGGCTATACGTAAGCCTTTAAATCTCAACAATTTGAATTACATATACACTTACTTCAATAGAGTTCGTGTTATAGGTTCACCCAATTGACAACAAATCTTAGAGAATATACCCATGGGTGAAATACAGTAAGTTCTATTTTAACACTGCCATCAATACAAATCACCTTTACGTTAAATAAAAGCGTAAGTAAAAGATTAAGAGCATTGCAATTCTATACGGCTCTCAAAAGAACTTTGATTTGAGAGTTAAAAACATTGTAAATAAGATAGACAATATATGAAAATCTTAATAATTATTGTTAACAGATGTATAATATATCTTTAATAATATACAATATAAATGTGCTGTTTAAGTCTTAAAACTAATATGCACCGAGTACTTATAAATGTTGATTTACTAGAACAAATGCTACACAAGTGTATAAAGATTTGGTTAATAAATGCAACTTAACAGAAACGCAGATGGTTAACAGCTAAATATGTGTTACTTACGAAATATTTATGAGTAGTATAACATAAGTATCTGTCTTGAAAACTAAATCTTTAGTTGTTTTATTAGCACAAAGCTACACAATGGTCAGATTGCATTCTGTCCACCGCAGGGGCAGGTCATCGAACACTGGATTTTGATGTTGTAAGTCTGTAAATCTCCCACTGACCCACCGAAGGACAAACTAAATAATGTAGGGTTTATAAATATTTATAAGTTGCCTAAACTTATATTAGCTTACCGCCTGATACAAATATATATAAAGCACAAAAACATTTGTGTGTCTGTTCATTTGTCCGTTATTTAACTACTCCTATGTTGTTAAAACAATCTCAAACAAACTTTGGAAAAAGGAACATGTTAAAAGGTGTTCACAACTATCTCCACCCGTCTATTATTGCTATTATCTATTCTCTTTGACTTATGTTAACGTTAATTACATTCATAGTTGGCCCCCCTCGCCCTTAAACCGAAAAAAAAACTATTATTTTTTTTATAACACAACGTACACACAGTGTGAGGTGAAGGCACATAAACGTCTAATATACCTTAGCGAACGTGCTAGTACTCTCTGTGAAGGAATGCAAATAAAAAATGGCCGCCACTATTGCAATAACACATAAACTCAGCTAAAATTCCTACTCTAACAGCCATCATAAGTCTGATATGAAGAACTCTGACCTTTCAACTTCGACTCGCAAGACACTTCTGCGGCAAATGAATGTCTATTAATTAATCACTTAAAACACTGTGGAAGGATATTAAGAGATGGGTATTGAAAGTGAGTAGCAGGAAGCACCCCCTACTGCCACTACTTTTAACGCTCCCTCTTCCTAGAAAGTCACCCTCACCATTATACAATGTATAACATGTTTTAAGTATTAGGTCGTCGAGAGAATAATATCGCATTTTTTTATAGCCTCCATTCTTATCAATGATGCTTGGAATCTTACAATCAGGTTGTTAATGCGCTGATTAAAGAAATATTTTGGCTTTGAAGCAAAAAAAAAATGTCGGTGTCCTCTTTAACACATTCCACATTTGCATACGTTTTCCCATTAAGATGGTATTGCAGCGAACGAAAAAGATGATAATCTGATGGTGTCATATCTGGAGAATATGGTGGGTGGGAGAAAACTTCCCAACCCAACTCCACAATCTTGTGTTGCGTCAAACGTGCCATATG
>NW_013665612.1:70349-74767 GCF_000517525.1 Limulus polyphemus
ATGGCGAATGTGTGTCTCGTCGTGTGCCATCACTATAGGGGATTAGAGTATATTAAACTTTACACATTATATAGGCTACACTAACGTGACGTTTAGGTGGTTCGTTTAACTATTATGCGTGATGTAAGTTTTTTGTGGGGTAATTGATGAAAGTGTTCCAAAACGCGACATTAATTTCTTGACGACCTAATACATACATATTAAGTTCTTAAAGCTTATAGAAAACCTTTGGTGAAGAAATAATGGATACTGTAATAATATTTTATGTTATAAACAAACTGTGTGAAAGTTAGGATTTTTGTGTTATTTATCATAGCATCCACCATACATATTTTTAAAGTTCATAACCCGGGCAAAAAACTGGTATCCCAGCTTGTAAATGTATAAACCATGAAACAACGAAACTGTCTTACCAAATTCTTTTCATATGTATTTATAGAAAGCAATCTTAGGAAACTAATTAGCTCAGTGTTGTTTTGCTCTTTGTATTGAGCCACGGGTGATAACTACTTTCACTCGTTTTGACCAACAGAATTCTACGAAATCACTTGATTCGAAATCTACTCATTAGTGTGCGTCCGATTTCTAACCAACGCGATCTAGAAGATCAGAGGAGCAAATGGTTCGAGAGGATACTTAATATAGCATTGTTCGAAGTTATAACATCCTGTTTTGGTTAATTATTTTTTTACCTATGCAAAAGAAACATCCACAAATGGATAGAACTAGCCATATTTTTGTATATTATTTTTAAGTTATATAATGTTGAAATTCGACAAGTATAATTTACAGGGTTGAGTACATTATATTAAAATCATTTTAAATGCCCAAATCAGAAATTCATGTGAAAAACAGGCTAATATAGAGTCATGCTGGAACGACAGTTATCATAATTACATTTTGCTATTGTTTGCCGTTTTTAGGTAGTGTGGTGACACATAATAGATTTAACGCTTTTGGGAAGGTATGTAGCAGCCCTTTCTGACATAATTTTGATCATAAAGATGTGTTTAGACGATGGATTTATAATTTCCATGACGGGGAAATCCCTGTAGTTATTGGTGATGGAAAAACAAATGAATATGGATCAACTTGAGGCACCAGAATCATTCAGAAAAAGACCTGCAACAAGTGTACCGCAGCCGTAATAAGCAAAATGCGACGTTTCGTAAGAGCGGAAATTCTACTAACACAAAAGACAAGGCAACAGCCGTCCTTATGTCCTAGGTAACAATACTCAACATTACATACTGTTGAAACATGATTTTCGCCAAATGTCAAGAGTCTAAATATATAAAAAGGAATGCATGATAGTCGCGAAGAAAAAAATCATTTTCGGTGTCTATTTTGACTTTCAACATATGTACATTAATAACTTCAAATCAAAAGGAAATTAAATATAACGTTCAAAACCGTAAAAAGTAATTTGTAAATCAATGAAATCAATTTCATATAAAAAAACTGACTAGAGTACATAATGCTAAAAATCAATGCACAAGAAAGTTAGTACCTTTAATGATTAGAACGCACTGAATCATCAGTTTTATATCCTCGCTGCTAATAATATGTCACAAGGTCCGAACAGCCGCGGGCCTAGCCAGCACCTTTGAGTGGGACGAGGGTCTTTTCAAAAACAAATGTGGACCTTTTCTTCTAAACAAAGAATTTAAATGCTTTATTTTAGCATAAATGAAACTTGTAAAAGAAAATTATTTGAAAGATAAGAGATCATAAACAAAGAGGAACTTAGCTTATTTTACAGTAATGAGCTGCTGAGCTGTAAACGTTTTGGGTAACCTTTTCGGAATTAAAAAAAAACAAACAGAAAATAGAATACCTTTTAGACTATTTAGAAAATTAATGGATTTAGATTAATTCAAGATCTATACACTAAGCTAACAAAGCAAACTAACTTTTATAAATCTACAAATTGATAATGATAATTTACAAATTTAATTTAATTACATTACAGCTAATGGCATTAATGAAACTAACAATGTTAAATAAAGGAAAACATAATTATTTACAAAACACATAAAATACGTTGTTGTTGTTTTCTAAGATACACCCAGCTTACCAATACAGAAAAATAACTTACTTATAAGCATTCACGTATTTGTAGTAGTACATGTCTTCCATAAAAGTTCGAAGTTGAAAAAAGGGATTAAAAATTATAAACGAAATGCCATCATTAGCCGCATAAAGAGAATTATACGATGGTTCTTCCCTAACAACCTAGAAAAGTACTAGTTGGTTTTGTATAATATATTACTAGCTAATCAATCCATAATCTATTCAGCATAAAAAATCCATCCAAATAGAATACTTCATTTTTGAACTTAATATCCCTCCAGGGTACTTTAAACAATCTGAAGAATAACTTTTGCGTCAGGATATGGTTAAAATTTTGATAAAAGAACAAAAATGATACCTACGTAGTTTATAAAGCAATTCAGCATAATATATTGCGATATATACAAAGAGAAAAGACTCCTAAATGATATTCTGATATTTTAAGACAAATAAAAATATTTGTTTTTAATATAACTGTCTCACGATGTATAATGTATTGGATTTCAAACGGCTGTTATAGTAAATGCACTTGTAACATAATGATAATTTTTGTACAGTCTATCAGCGATTTAAATAAAATAAAAAGTGGTTCTAATATGAACAAAGAAAACTAGAAAATTACACTTATCAAAAAAGAATTCCTTCTAATTAAGTAAGATAAAAAACTTTGATATTTCAAGAATTATTACTAAGAAAATACATTTTAATGTTAAATCAAGTAACATTTGATAAAGCATACGAAGTAAAACTATACTACTTGGCATAAACAAAGCTTTATCATGTTTAAATCGTATAATCAAATTATATAGTATTTAACTAAGACACTGTTGTTTTAATCTATATAATTATGTACGGCATTATACAGGACTTTCAAAAGTTTCGTCGTAAATTTCATACATATTAGCAGCAAAATATTACATAACCTGTTCTTAACATCACTTTTTTACACGTAAGGAAATTCTGATTATTGCATACACATTCCTCACATATTTCTAAATCCAACTATTCGTTCGACAAACTCCCACTAACATTCAACTTTATTAAGTTACTGGATTAGAATTTGATCATATTTGGTAAAATAAAGTTCCTTCTTATCCTGTAATTGACTATTCTCTCTCTTTGGCGCAGTTACTATTATAAACTTATTGCAGTCTCTCGGGTCTGCTTCTGTCCTTGATAATCAACTTGTATTATAACCAAATTGACATTTTAAGGAAATGCTGTTTCCGTGTTCCGCGAACTCATATATTATAATACTGACATAGCAACCAAGTTTGGTTGCATTGCCTTCTTTGCGTTTGTCGGATTGTGCTTGACTTGAATCTCATTAGAATTCTGGAAGAAGATTATATTGAACTTGTAATATCTCCCAAAAAATGGCTAAAAGTACAATTCAATAAACAGCAAAAACTACAGTCTTAAAATTCCCTGGATTCTTATTACTGTCTTTCGTGATTACAGAAAACGGATGAGTGAAAGCCGTCTCCAACCATTATTAGATGAGTGAAATGTTGGTGTACATACGTTTTTTATTTATAGGTTTAAGTTGATATATTACAGAGTTATTACACGTTCTATTACAGTTGTTTATTACTAGGCTTGTTGTGTAAAAACCTATTTCATTATAATAAAGAATTTAAATATATCTATTTATTGGCAAAAAATTCCTAGTTTGTAATATGTTCTCAATTTTTTTAGAAAATATACTCAAGGCTGGTAAGAAACTTGCTCTTACTTCGAGATTTAGTAAACTGCTTATGAACAAATAAAGGTACAGTCACAGAAGAACAGAAGGTATTAACAAAGGTGTTTGAACCAAACTTGTGAATCATAAATGTAACTAAATGCAAGAAGATTATATTATAAATAAATTTATTCTACGTCTATCATCAGCAACGAAAAAAAACACTAGTTATTAGATATCTTTAAATAAAAATAAATAGAATATTTTGATGAAAGTCAAAATGTGAGCATTGTTTCATACAAACCAGCTAAAAGTAAGAGTTTATTAATCAAAACTTTCACGAAGTTTTCTTTCTAATAAAGCAATTTTAAACGTGAAGATTATTTTGCCACTAGACTGGTATAAATTTTATCTCGTGTATCTTGAACATGAAGATAATTTAGCTAGAGTGTTGATCATATTTTTATCTTTAATGCAGCTATGATAAATATGTGGGCAATTTAAAATATTACAGCATCATAAGTGTATTGTTTCTTATTTGCCAATATTCTAGGAATAAATTTCTATTTTCGCTGGTTTTGAGAATCTACTTTTACCTACCTGCAACTGCAAAGCTATGCAATGCCCTGTAGTTAATACACCTGTGTGATGAAAGTATCAT
>NW_013665612.1:75477-82194 GCF_000517525.1 Limulus polyphemus
AACTCTTTGGCTGATAACTAATTCTTCGCTTAAGAAATATCTATGTATTTTATTTATTACAAATTTTACTAAAAATAAGCAAATCTGATTATGCATATATTAGTTTATAGCACAATTATAATTAAGTGAAATTATTTTTGTTTCAAAAAGGTATACCTAATATGAAATATGCCCTTAAAAATGTTTGTAATTCTTATACATTAACATCTTTCTCGCTTTTAAAACTTATTAAAATCTTTTTAATCAATTAAAAGGCATGCTAATAAATAATTAAAAAACACACTATAAATTATGCTTCTATTTGAAAATAATATGCAACTGTGTGCATATGGCATTTCGTAATTGAACTTGATGTTACAAAATGGTATCTACAAAATTTTATTGATATTTTAATTGGAATTATACTTAAATCTTAAAGAATATGGTATCCATGTATTTTCGGTTTCTCTTAGCCTATTTTTCATATATCATTGCTTTCAATTTACTAAAGGTAAATAAACAAGGAATTTTATGATTTATTTATGTTAAAATAAATGAATAACATAATAACAGATATACCTGAAATAATTCTTAAGCATCTCAATCATGTAGTAAAAGAAGTGTGAAAGAAATGGTATTTAGGATTACATTATAAAATTCGAAACCAAACAGTGAAAAAAATTACAAACAAAGAGATATATCATATATCAAATAGATCAATAGCACGATAATAAGCAGCTGAAATGTTGAAGAAGAAACAGAAACACAATGTTGAATTTTGATGATATTGGCGTCCAATCCAACGAAACGTTGAACATCATTTTTATTTTTTTGTTCTTCACCGCATCACATTTTCGATGCATTTTATTTTTTTTACTAAAATGAAATAATATAAATACAATGGAGTCTTACTGATATTCTCATTTTATTGTTGAATAAAATTACAGTATTAAATAGTAGTTAAGTCACATTCACAAAGCTAAAGCAATATAAGTATTTATAACATACACATAGATACAGCTTACAAATAAGTAATAGTCACTCACTACATAAAGAATGTCGCTTCATTAAACATCGATTTGTGACTCGGGCTAAATAATCAAAAGCTTCAACCTGCATGAAAACACTACCTTGTCTGGTAAGCTTGTCAATGGCAGGCAGAAGGTCATAATCAATAATTATTAGGTATCAAAACAACAATATCCATCTTCAGTCTTGTATATCACTTCAAGAATGTGGTCGGCTATGTACAGATAACTCGTGTGTGGCTTTATTGAATGGCATAGAACGACTTAATTAAGAAATATAAGCTCATATCCACGTCAATATATATATATATATATATATATAGAATTTATGAACACATATATATATATGAAATATAGGCATAAAAATTCAGAGATTAGCTTGACTGTTTTCACGTTTGGACAAATTATTATCTACTGAAACGATTAGGAGTTATATAAAAATTATTATCTACTGAAACGATTAGGAGTTATATAAAAATGATTATTTACTGAAACGATTAGGAGTTATATAAAAATGTTCTTATATAACTCCTAATCGTTTCAGTAGATAATCGTTCTTATATAACTCCTAATCGTTTCAGTAGATAATCGTTCTTATATAACTCCTAATCGTTTCAGTAGATAATCGTTTTTATATAACTCCTAATCGTTTCAGTAGATAATCAAAATTGCTATACTATCACACCTGTTAATAACACTTTAGTATGTCCTGCAGGTTGTTTTGGCCGCACAATACACTACCCTGTGTCTTGATTTATGTTTACTAATAGCTTATAAAAGAAAATAAATATGTGGTATTAAAATGTATTGGATTCTGTATTTATGGTTACCGTTAAAAAACTGTGGGCAGAGTACGAAGGTGTGTAAATATAAGCAATTCTAAAGTGTTTAAATGTGTGAATATTCTAAACTGTTAAATGTATGCTAAAAAGATAAAAGTTATTTCAACTAAAAACGTCTAAAATTGTTCAAAATCGATAATTGGAGGAAATATAGATAATTGTTTTTATATAGCTCCTAATCGTTTCATTAGATAATCGTTCTTATATAACTCCTAATCGTTTCAGTAGATAATCGTTCTTATATAACTCCTAATCGTTTCAGTAGATAATCGTTCTTATATAACTCCTAATCGTTTCATTAGATAATCTAATTTTACAGTAAATATTCATTCATTAGTTAGCTAAGCGGCGTTTTTGTTCAACTTGGGGCATGATGGTGAGTAAAACTGGATATTTTATGTCTCATGTATTTATTAATGCATTGCCTTGAAATTTGGTATCTGAGCACATCCACTGGAAATATGTGTTAGTTTGAATCACCACAGTCCCAGATACAGAAAGTGGTTATAATGTTATAAGTGTAGTTACCAGTTTGGCCGCCAATTTTGAGTTCATTCCTATAAGTCGCAAGCTCAGTCCCCTTTTTATTTTGGTCGCAACTTTTTTTCACACATGAGATGTTTTTCATTAGGTAAATATAACGGTAACAATACTTTTATAGGAAGATTTAGTATATCGTTGTTGAATGTTGATCAGAAAAAATACATTTTCGATGAATTTTTTTGTCATAAAAATACATTAAAAAAGAAAATATGTCATTAAAAACTTCACTGAGTCAATAATATGTAATTATAGTTTTAGAATCCAGTCACAGATAATATTATATTTTTATTTCACAAAAGTTTATCGCAGTAGTAGGTTTCACCGTACTCTAACAGTCATTTAGATATTTCTAATGCATGTACGTCACTAACATAAATTTAGACAGCATTCTACCAGCATGCGTACATAATCTAGTAGAAATTATGAATTTCTTAAATATATTATTAAAATATATATTTTTTCTAATGATTATCTATCTGTTCATATCTAATGATTCTGTAGTATTACATTATTTTATAATTGTTTATTTGAAGTCTTGTTTAGCAGTACTTGCTTTGCAGAATGTCCTACAGCAAGTTTTCCGCGGACGTAATCTGAAACGTATGACTACAAATTCTGTGGCCCCCAGTGGCACAACGGTATGTCTGCTGATTTACAACGCTAGAAACCGGATTTCGATACCCGTGGTGGGCAGAGCACAGATAGCTCTCTGTGTAGCTTTGTGTTTAACTACAAACAAACAAATAAACAAAACAAATTCTGAAGTACAGTTAACGTCATTCTTCCTCTATGTATAACTTTGCCCCCTAGTGGCACAGCGATATGTTTGCGGACTTACAGCGCTAGAATCCGGGTTTCAATATCCGTGGTGGGCAGAGCACAGATAGCCCATTGTGTAGCTTTATGCTTAATTACAAACAAACAAACTGTATAACTTTCTCGAGTCCGTCAATGGTAATGGTTGAAATGTTTTAACACAACGTTAACTCTGCGGGTTTAAACGCTATAAACTGGGTTTCGGAACCCCCTAATAGGTAGAGCACAGCCAGCCAGCCCATTGTGTAGCTTTGTGCTTAAATACAAGCTAGCAGACGGATGTCTTAAATTATGTTTAAGATGTTTAAAAGTATAACGAAAGCTACAGACATTAGGGGGTTAATATATGATAACACGATATTTATTCATGTCTATTATTTTAAAATTTGTAAATATAATGTATGCATGCATTGAGATATGTCTGTTAAACTTTTCATGGCTCTATTGCTCCTTCCATGTAATGTTTACCATAAAAAATATTAATAATTCAGTTAAAAATGTCTTCAATGTATTTCAGAATATTTCCACACGTTAGCTTCCAAATATGAATCGACAGCGATCTTCAGCATCACACCTTTATATATATATTATTTTCGTGACTAGAATGAAGACATTTGAAATGATGTTATATTACTGGATTAAATATATTTTACACAAGCTGAGGCCTTTGTCCGGGTTATGAACTTAAAAAAGTATATGGGTGGATGTATGATAACTAACGCAAAAATCATAAATTTCACACAATTTATTTATAACATAACATATTATTAGAGTATTCATTATTACCTCACCAAAAGTTTTATATAAGACTTAAGAACTCAATATATATATTCTTAAAACATGATGTACACTGTACGATTGTCAGGATGACTTTGTAGGAAGAGGTAGCGACAAAAGTAGTGTCTGTAGGGGTGCTTTCTATTACCCGCTTTCAACACCCAGCTCTTAGTATCTTTCCACAGTGTTACGCATGATTAATTAATAGTTGGTCATTGGCCACAGAAGTGACTTATTGGCCAAAGTAGAAAGTTGGTATAACCAAAAGAAAAACGACTCCTTACGTCAGCCTTATGGTGACTGATAGAGTAGAAACTTCAGTTGAGTTTATGTATTATTGAAATAGTGGCGGCAATTTTTTCATTACATTCCCCCATAGAGAGTGCTAGCATATTCTCTAAAATATATAAGACGTTTGTATGCCCTCCTCCCACACTGTGTGTATACTGTGTTATAGAAAATATAATATAATAATTTTTTCTTTGTAAGGATGTGGCGCCATCTATTAATGTAGTTAACGTTAAATTACGTCAAAGATAATAAATGCTCAGTAACAGCAATAATGGAGCTATAGAGGTTGTGGACCCCATTAACATTCCACTTGTTCCAACCTACCATCCATATATGTAGATTAATGCAAAAAACCATAAACACATTATTGTATGTTTTTATTTTCTAACCAATCTAACTTTCATAAAGATTGCGTTACATTTACATCGATCTCTAGTCAGATGAATTCTGAACTTTTTTTTTCTGCTCTTGACGTGGCTGCCAAAGATGTTATGTAGAAAGAGCTTGAAGGATATTACTTTTCTTTTTGAAGAACTATACTAATGATTTACTTATACTTGAAGAACGAACATTACATTCCTTTGGGACACCTCCTTCAAGAGATATTAGAGAATCATAATGGCATATAATTTCCCTCTTTGTGATGGATAAACCCTGTCGTCTATATAGGCAAATTAGAATGGATCAACATTGCTAAAAAGTATTAAGTCTACACATTACCCAAACCTCTGAACTGCGTCAATTTTAATTAAAAGTAGGAACATGCATCTTTTTTTTTACGAAATGCTTAAAATGACAAATTAATTGATTGATTGATTTCGAATATTCGAACAGAGCTACTTGATGGTTACCTATCCTAACTGTCCTTAATTTTGACATGATAGAGATGGTGAGAGAAGGTAGAAGGGTAATAGCTTCCATTGCTAACTGGTGGGAAGCTCTTCTCTGATCGAAGTGTGAGATTTAACAGTCATCATTATAACGCAACAACGATCAGAAAGTGTGGAGTACGATTGAACAGGAATGAAACAACACACACGCTGGACTCACAGATCAATAGTCCAGCACGCTGAACACTTGGTTACACGCTCGGCCAACAACAGACGAATATTTCCTAATATTTCAGTTACTTCTAGTATTCAGAAAGTCACAATGAGATGATAATAGTGTTTTCTCTGTTACAGTGATTTTTTCTTTTAAACATGTTGTAAGAGGACATGTTTTGTTTTGTTTATTTCTAGTAACTTTCATTCATCTTACCGCAATATATTTTAATCAAATTTTATTTGACAGTATGTGGAAGTATTAATATTACTTTAGAAGCGTATATTTGAAGTTATAAGGTTTAAAGCCTTCCTTGACAATTTAGTTCTACTTATCATTATTATTATTAATTTGCTATGATAGCTTATTAAGTAAATGTAGGCTTTTCAGTAATAAACTTTATGTAATAGCACCGAAAAAGGACTCGATATTTTTGTAGATTGAGGATGTTTTAATAAATTATTTACTTATTAATTTATCAACTTAAAATTGGTTCCTCTTAAAAAAGCCCCCCCCCCCCCGATACCTACGCCATGAAAAAGATTCCGGAGAGAATATGTGAAACTGGTATTGTGTATAATAAAAGTGGTCGAGGTAGAACAGAGAAAGTGATGTTTAATGTGTCAGGTACGTTTTTTACGAGATAGATAACGTTAGAGGACAGGGGTTAACACAGTCGTAATGTAAACATAGGTATGAATGTTATCTACAAAAGAATAAGTTATATTTTAGTCGAAGTGGTCTCAATGGGCATACGACTGTTTGGAAACTGAAGTAGTAACCAAACCAAAAGTTTGAAAAATGGGTTGAGCCACTAAAGTGGAGATGTGTGCTCTTTACAGATGAATCTATGATCCAATCGTTCGGCAACAATCAACGAGACTTTGTTCTGCGGCATATTGAGATACTATAGCCAGTGTACAACATCTACATTAAGCATATCGCTGAATCAGTACAAGTTTGGGGCTGCATCGACATAAAACGGAAGACATCCTGACTGCTTAAAAGTATATTCACATTCTGATCCATCATGTCATTGCCTTAGGAACATGACTAATCGAGTGGGAATTAATCTTTCAGTAGGAGAATGATTACAAGCATACAACAAATGTTGAGAAACGGCAAAGAGGAAGATGAAACACTCACAATATGTCGTGTCTTACACAAAGTCCTGATGTGGACATTCTTGGAGCTGTATGTAAAGACTGAGAATATAAAAAGGTGATCAGACAATTTGGTTTAATTGTGGGAAGACTTATAATATAATTGGAACAACATCCCACAATCGTTCCTTAATAGACTGTTTGTCAAAAGGGAAACAAAGTGTAATGGTCCAGCATGGCCAGGTGGTTAGGGGCGCTCGACTCGCAATCTGAGGGTCGCGGGTTCGAATCCCC